>NC_134405.1:315073073-315373073 GCF_038048845.1 Mixophyes fleayi | reverse complement strand
CACGTCTAAGTTTGCAGTACAGTTTGGGGAAAGTAACAGGGAAAAATAATTCTAAACAATCAGATGTAGTGGCTGAATAGTCGGGTGTCAATATAAATTGTTTGCCTACACTCACCTACCAGTGTATCAAATGTAAGCAGAATTATTAGGCTCATACCCTTTCTCCATATTTTGCACAATTATTACAACCAAACACAGGGCTTTTCACACCTATTTTATTCCCCCATAGCTAGCATGAAAAGCCCTATTTTATTCTCTTTGCATGAAATTAATTATTATTGCCTGAATCTGCTTGGAGCACTTTAGGTGCTGAAAAGATTAAGAGGCAGTGGGATACAAGCACAAGTGCTTGAATCTCACTGTAATCCATAAATAATGTATAGTTTATTTAAAAAAAAAATCCTTCAAACAATAATTGCTCATAACAAACACCTGCCGCTGTTGTTTCCATCAAGATTCAGTATCATCTGCGATATCTTTTCTGTTAACTCCATCCCAGAATGAAGTTAATAGAAGAGACCACCGAAAAAAATATTTATTGAATAAATGCGTTCATAGTTTTTCAATGTAGATCTCTTAGCTAGTTAACCACTGTCAACATACACTAGTGCATAACACATTTGAAAATGCAGCTTTAATGCATTTCATATGCAGTTTACAATAACTGCAGTTGATATCCGCTCCTTGAGGAGCCCTGACATAATAAATCGCAGCGGTACTGCGATACTGTATTATATATCGCTGCGATTTGCAACCATACACAATCAGTATTACCGCTGTATAAAAAGGGGCCTGATTCACTAAGGATCTTAACTTAAGAAACTTCTTATTTCAGTCTCCTGGACAAAACCATGTTACAATGCAAGGGGTGCAAATTAGTATTCTGTTTTGCACTTAAGTTAAATACTGACTGTTTTTTCATGTAGCACACAAATATCAACTTTAAATTTCAGTGTACAAATAAGCTATCAAGTATTTGTGTGCTACATTTAACTTATGTGCAAAACAGAATACTAATTTGCACCCCTTGCGTTGTAACATGGTTTTGTCCAGGAGATTCTATCACCGGAATTTGCACCTCTGCAAGACAAGATAAAAGTGGAGCACAAAGGGGAACAAACAAGGGGAGAGGGGACGACAAGAAACACTGCAGTCAGACAAAGGCGGCCAAGATGGGGGAACATTTGGTAGACTGAAAAGAAATGCAGAGGATAAAGAGGACATATAAGAAAAAGTGAATAGACATGAGGTACTGGGGATATGATGGATAATGCAGAAGAGCAACTTCCAAACTGAGAAATGCAAATGGGAGACATCGCTAAGGACAAGATGGATTCATCATCATCATCATCATTTATTTATATAGCACCACCAATTCCGCAGCTCTGTACAGAGAATATTTGTCATTCACATCAGACCCTGCCCCATTGTATCTTACAGGCTAAACCGTCTGGAGTTAATTTTATCAGCAGCCACTTAACCTACTAGTATGTTTTTTTATGGAGTGGGGGAGGAAACTGGAGCACCTGGATGAAACCCACGGAAACACGGGGAGAGCGTACAAATGCCACACAGATAATTACCCCAGCGCTGTGAGGCAGAAGTGCTAACCACTGAGCCACTGTGCTGCCATATGTACTGTAGGGATGAGGGTAGACAACTAGTTGTTAATGCCTTTGCTTAAAAGTTCCCAAATTTGCTGAAAAAGCTCAGTGCATGCATTCAGCACAAGATGGAATCCCTTACTTGATACATTGCTCCAAAGAGGGCTCTTAACGTATTCCACTCATTTACACATTTTCTGTTTCAGTCTACAAAACAGTTTCTACACCTTATAAAAACTTCCACTGCTAGCTCCAAATCGTGTTTATTGGCCAAGTCAGGGACAGGAGTGTATTATTTTGCAGTAATATTAAAATAAACGATAGTATAACATATTGCTATAGTTTAATAGATAGGTTTATTAAAAATTAATTTAAACATGGAATATATGTCAATAGTATGTAATTGTGAAATAGAGCAAACATTATTATACTTTAATTGACCACCTCTCGCCATAACTAGAGGACATGGTCAGCCAGGAGCACAAGGTGCTGAAACCATTCCATACACTGTGCACATAGGACTTATTGATCGATGATGGGAGATATGCATATGCAAGAAGCACTTAAAATTCAAGGACTTTGATACTTATCAGGGGTGTGGAGGTTCTGGAGTATATAGTGTGGGATAATTATGAAAACTAGATATTATCCAAAACAGCCAATTAGACACAGGATTTCATTTTCTAAACTGTATTTGGTAAAAAAAGAAAAACAAAACATAGTTTTTCATTTAACTGTGCAGAAATGTTTATAAACGTTTCCGATTATATTTTCTGTATACAGCCTTTCATGTGTTGCTCAGTCTGTTCCGTTTGTTTTTTGATAAGTGGATATCTAAGAAATTGCAATTTATCAATGTATGGGCTTTTTTTTGGCATTTTTCCTTTTGTGACAGAGGAAAGGTGCCTGAAAATGTTCAGATCTATGGGAGACAAACTTTTGGGAGCATCAGTGAGAGAAGACTCAGCTTTATCTCATTCACAGCAGGAAACAATAAAAACACAATTGCCTGAACAAACGAAAATTGAGGCCGGTTACCATGACAACAAAAGAGTTCCGCTGATGGAAGACAAGCACACACAATCCTTGTGTGCCACATTAAAAGCATGGCAATCAGAAGCACGCAGAACAAGTAGACTTTGCCACATAATGGAGAGCTTATCAATCACGTTTTAACTGTTCCCGTCCTGTTTTTTTGTCAGAATAATAAGAGCCTCAAACTGTAGCAGGAGAATTTGAATAAAGCGTATTATACCGTGTGTATGCACATTTTCTTTTTCATTCATAAAAAGTAGATCTGAATGCTCATAATAAAGTGTTCACACCAAAAAAAGATAAGAGGCAAACACATTTGGACCAAAAGCTGCATTTTGCGCTCTATTCACACAAATTTAGACTAGTTTGCTGTTTTTCAATGTCAAATGGCTAGTTAGCATCTCCGAAAAAAGACAAGTTCAGAAGAATTAACACACAACTGCAAAAACAGTTTATGTAAATGTAGTGAAGATGGGAGGAGCTTGTGTGGCCTTGAGGTTAGGAAAAGCCTGGTCCACTAGGCTGTTGTGAGGGATGGAGTGGGAGGAGCTTATGCAGCCTTCTGTAATCATATATCAAATAACTGATTGTAAGAACAATTTATTAAAAGACAATCCCGCCATATAAAAAATGTATTTAAAAATTAATTATGGCTTGGTGATATTGCGGCTAGCATTGTTACTGAGGCCTTGAGTTTAATTCTAATCGTGAGTTTAATTTCTCTCCAAGAGTTCACTAGGGTTTAATCTGAGTGTTCCAGACTTCCATCATGATCCAAGAATACTGGAAGGCAATTGAAGTCTGATGTAAATGAATACACTCTCTGCCTGAAACTACAGAAAATGTTGATGCCATATAAAGACAGCATAATAATAATACCCACCACTACCCTTGGATTCCCTTCCTCTGCCTAGTGTGGAAACTTGTTGAAGACAGCAAAGTGTAGTGTTCATACCTTGCAACTGACTCATATAGGGGTGGACTTGTGAGTAAATGAATGGAATTTATCCCAGAATGGGCAGGGTTAAGGCAGATTGGGAACGGGTTTTATTTTGTCAGACCTCTCCAAAATGTGTCCCGGTCTCCTTGTAATAACATTTGAAAGTCCCAGAGCTGTAATTATTAATGTGGGGTTTCCAATAACTAGATCAGATTAACTAAGTATTGTCAGCTATATGTTCATCTTGGATACAGGGCCTGATTCATTAAGGATCTTAACTTAAGAAACTTCTTATTTCAGTCTCCTGGACAAAACCATGTTACAATACAAGGGGTGCAAATTAGTATTCTGTTTTGCACATAAGTTAAATACTGACTGTTTTTTCATGTAGCACACAAATACTTGATAGATTATTTGTACACTGAAATTTAAAGTTGATATTTGTGTGCTAAATGAAAAGACAGTCAGTATTTAACTTATGTGCAAAACAGAATGCTAATTTGCACCCCTTGTATTGTAACATGGTTTTGTCCAGGAGACTGAAATAAGAAGTTTCTCAAGTTAAGATACTTAATGAATCAGGCCCAAAAATCCTGTATCTCAGTGACCAGATCCTCCTGTGTATACAAAGCTTTAGACTATCATGATATACATCTACATTTTTCCCCACCTAGCAAGTGCCATTTACTGTGGATTTCTATTAATTACAAGTTCTGAGAAATGCTTATTGGTGTTGCATTTTTAAAATGTGAAATGGGATCTGTCATTTACACACAATTAAGCCCAAACTTAATTTTTTACTCCCCTTAGTCACTTTTTCTGTGTCCTATAACCCACACAGCCAACCCTATCACTGAATCCTACTTGTAAAAAATAAATAGATATGAGTCCATTAAGAAATGAATGAAAAATTTTAAACCTTTATTCAGAATATTCACCTCTTTCCGCATATGACTGTGGAATTTTGCAGGTTTCGCCGGTTGAATTTGATCTTAAATGGTCTGCACAATTCACCCTATTATTCTTGTTTCACCTGGATTTCCCCTTTATTATACCCCTATCACACCACAGAGCAGAATCAACTAGTGCAATCCCCATTGCAGCTCTATATATAGACCATAGAGCAGAATAAATTAGTGCAATCGCCATTACAGCTCTAAATATAGACTATAGATTTTGCACAATACGAAATTAACAAATGCACTGCGGAATGCACAAGATTCTACGCATCATGCATGAATTGTACACATGAAAATGGAGGCATTTGCGGGACTGGAAAATAGCAATGATCCTTGCAGACTTTGTGCTTACGTGAATACAGGGCTGAATCAGAAAGCATAGAGGATCATTTATTCCCCCCTTTGACACTCACTTCTCCTCAGGGCCGTCTTTCCCATAGGGCAGAATGGGCAGGTGCCCGGGGGCCCTGCAGCCCAGGGGGGCCCGTCAGAGGAAGCCAAAAAAAAAAAACCTGGAAAAAGAAAAGAAGAAAATACTTACCAAGCTGTCATCACGCCCGCCCGACATCCATTGCGGAGCGCGACGGAGGAGGGGACCAGGGAGGGAGCCGGATCGCCAGCTGACAGCATGGTAAGTATTTTCTTCTTTTCTTTTTCCAGGTGTTTTTTTTTGGCTTCCTCCGACAGGCCCATATATATATATAATCATTTTTTATTTTTTTTTGTATATATAGGGGCCCCGGTGCACTGCTGTGCCCGGGGGCCCAAGATGGTCTTAAGAGGGCCCTGCTCCTCCTTACTAATGAAGATAATCTTAAAATATTGGCTTATGCTACAGATCATGCACTAGGTGTATGTAGTTTGTATATCAATAGGAAATGTCTTCAGGAAGAAAACTTAGTAAAGGCAAACATTACAGAAAGTACAGTCATTTCTGTGCCTGTAATTTCAAAACTATTAGAAAAGGAGACCATCTCTCCCAAGCTAGTAAAGGCTTTAAGATTTCTTTACCTGTTTCTCTCTTGACCTCACAATCTACTCTCTTCTCCCTCTTTTTGCTTTTTTGCTCAATGCTTACTTAATTTTTATGAATACTCTTTAAGTCATTTAGGAAAGTAAGTCAAGAAAAGGAGTAAGTGTTATTCAGGGCAAACCATGTTACAATGCAAGGGGTGCATAACTTAAATACTGGCTGTTTTTTTCATCTAGCGCACAAATACTTGATAGTTTTATTTTTACACTGAAATTTAAAGTTGATCTAAAACATGCCCTACCCCAACTATAAATCTGTCCCCACATTTTAAGTGGGGACAGATTTATAGATTTAAAGCAACATGGTTTTGCCCAGGTGCAAAGTTACTCCTTATTTATGGTTTGCTCTCCTTAATGACTCAGGCCCTCTATGTATAACTGAATCGGTAAATTCATTTATTAGTTGTTTATGGGGCCTCTCCTATGTGGATGAAACCTCAAAGTCTGTAAAAATTAAGGAACATAAAAGTGACATAAGGACATACAAATCATCAGACACTGTTCCTTACATTGCCCCTTTAAGTAAAAATAAAGAGTAATAAATGAAAGTCTTGTAGTACTGGAGGTGAGGTGCCAAATATGACAGAAATCCCCTTTTCCTGTAGGATATAATTACAATGAGAGGTGCTCTGCATCTGTAAAATTGTTGTCAGGAAAGCGGCTATGTGAACATATTAATTGTAAATGCTGCCTTTAAATCCATGTTTTACTGTTGCTTGATTATAATTGTACGTATTAGCAGCTACTGTGAGGTTCTCATGAGAGATACAATGTAGTATAACAGATGGTATTATGTATTTATTGTATGTAGCATCTATGCTACTAAGCAGTGAATTTAGCCTTCGTCGCTTCCTATTGATTATTCGATTTGTTAATTAGGGTCGGTCATAACAATGGGTCATTTATGAGTGGATATTTTGGATAGAATGATGGCTATAAAATGCATTTTGTCTGATATTTCGAGCACAAGACAAAAGGGCAAACAAGGGTTCCCGAAAAATGTTGTACTCTCCACTAGTACTACCGCAGTATGGATTGTGGAATTTCACACTGTAATACATGGAGTTCTTGTATTTCATATATTGCATTGTGCATGAATAGAAACATATATTGGAAGTAAATAAGTTCTACCTACAATGTAAGTTAGTTTCTATTAACAAACACTTGTTGCAGTTAGAGAGAGGTACTTATCGTAAAAAACAAACAAAACACTTACGATTGTGTGTCATAGCACACATAGCACACAATTGTGTGTCATAGTACACAATCACAAGTGTTTCCTTCTGTGAGCTGCTTGTTGCAAACCCATGGGACCTCATATGCTATACACACAGCGCAACATGTATTCGTAATATTAGGGGTTACATCCATAACAGTATGGGGCCTGGAGGTCAGGGACCCAGCAATGCCTGGTTGCCCATCATCCGAGGTCTCCTCTCCTCCTGAAGCCCCCTCTCTGCTCTGTGAAGGCATCTTCTGAATGGCACATCCTCAGAATCTACCGAGAGCAGAGTGGGGGGTCTTGGAGGTGAGAATGACACCACTAGGCAGGTACCCACATTTTGCTATGAGACCTGATAATGCACAGTTCTGCTCCTGCCTGTGGCAAGATGGTCCACCCTGTACACAGCAAAGTCCATGCTCACTCTGCTCTAGGAAGACACCTCCGCAAATGTATGTTGGCCTAGTTGTGCAGGAAGGCAGACAAATGTCACTGTGAAAATGTGTAAAGGCCCCTTCAAGGTACAACAACCTACCACTTTACAATGCTCCCTCTTCTTCATTATTTTGTTTCTGTTTTATTCATAAAAACTGCTCAGTTTAAATTAATCATGAGACTAAGAGGACTGTTTTAATTACATGTGGTACTTTAGGGCGTGATTCTTTAAGGAAAGTTAAGCAAAAGTAAGCAAGTAAGGCGTTGGAGGGGGAGGTAAAGTTAAAATGTGATGGCAGATTTATAATTGGGGTTAGGGCATGTCCTAGGTCAACTTTAAATGTCAATGTACAAATAAGCTATCAAGTATTAGTGTGCTACATGAAAAAACAACCAGTATTTTTCTTATGTGCCAAATAATAAACTAATTTGCACCATTTGTATTGCAACATAGTTTGTCCAGAAAACTTAAGTAAGAAAATGTATTCAACTTTTGCTTAACTTTCCTTAATGAATCAGGTTTGAAGCTTTGATTGGACAAAGTTTACTTAGAAATGTGATTATCCACCGAAATACAAATTGGAAAGTTCAAGATGAGTCCCATTAGACGTATCAGGGGCGCACGCAGGATTGTCAGGGGGGGGTTTCCTAACCCCCCCAAAAAACCCAAAAAACACGAGTAGCTCCGTATCGGCAGCGCTGTCCTATACAGCAGCCGCGGAGCTGTCAAAGAAGCGTCCGCGGCGCCGCGGCTGCTGTGTAGGATAGTGCCGCTATGGCGGCCACTTAGTTAGCGCAGGGGGGGGGTTTCTGAAGACTCAGAAGCCCCCCCTGCGTGCGCCACTGCGTATAGGACGAGAAATGATCATCGCCAGCCATGAACACATGCAAAAATCAAGTCCTACTGCGGAGTTGAAATGTCTGCACTCTCTTCTGAGTGGCCACTATAAATGCCGTCTCTTCACACCTTTATCTCATTGCAATGATCTCATTCAGCAAATAAAAATTTGTTTGCAAAGTTGGACACAACTGTTCATCTATTTTGCACTTTGCAAGCAGCCAACTTCTCCCATTGTCTGGGGCAAACATCAACTCATTCATAAACACCTCAGCCTCACTCTGGGAATATATGAAAATGTTTTTGTTCAAATTGTGAAGCACGGCATCTCCAAAGAGGGTTTAGAGATGCGCTTTGTCTGTCCTGCTAATAAAACCCAGAGACCACATGCCTAGGGCAATTTACTTGTACTGCTTTGAGCTCATTCTCAATTTTGCAGAAAATACATGTTTTTTGCTAGAAGGCAAAATGCATCCTAACTGCATGAATTACTAGTCTTATTAGGTCAAATCAAAAATAAATTTAGATTGGAGAACTTTAATGACAACAATACTACGACAAGCTCAGGTTCCGGTGATGTATTGTTACTTAGATTTTAAGATCAGTGAATACTTTAATTCAATGTCTACTTTAATGGTCAAAATATAGTTATCTAAAGAGGAGGCTTTACCGTTAGTGGCAGGAGACTATTGTAGAAGTGTATTTTAATATAAAGAATTGTTCTCTATTGAATATATTATTTTTTTAAAATGGTTAATTTTTATTGTCTAGCAGAAATATAATTAAAATCAGATGCAGAAGATACAATGTAACATACCACCTTTTGCTCCACCACCCACATACAGAAAAGGAAATTAGAGAGTAGAGTACTGCTATATTATTTAGAGGTGCCTATTGTCATGTACCTATAGCATTATCTGTAGTAAGTAGGCACGTGTCAGTAAGACAGAGAAGTCCCCTATTCCAGTGCTGGTGTAGTTACCCAATTCGCTAATGATCAAAATGTACATTAAGAAGCACAATTTTATTTCAGGAGGTATATTTACTAAACTGCTGGATTGAAAAAGTGGAGATGTTGCCTATAGCAACCAATCAGATTTTAGTTGTCATTTATTTAGTACATTCTACAAAACGACAGCTAGAATCTGGTTGCAAGTCTACAATATCAGCAGTTATTTTAGATGTTTTATACATATTAAAAAATGTTCCACTTTTATTTTTTACATCCCCCTTCTTCTAGACTAGTATACCAGTGACTTCTGCCATTTGAGGATTCGGTCATGTCCCCAAATTCACTTGTATTGGGGTTAGAAAAAAAACAGTGTTTTGAAATAAGAGGTGGCTCCTGATTGGATCACAGCCCTCATCCAATCAGAAGCCTCTTATAATGTAAACCAATGCATGACCACCAGACATTTTTAGAAAGCTTTCCAGCAGTATTCCCAATATAGGTAACAGACAGTTTTTTTTCACAAACAATGGGTGTTTTAAGGGAGACACACCCACTATTGCACTAGGCTCAGAGAAGGAAAAGGATAAGGTAACCCCCTTCATAGGTTGAAAACTTCTTAAATTCTGTCTCAATCATCAGTCATGCCCAGGTTAAATGGTTTCGTTGCCTAGCTCACTTAGTTTGGTTTCTTTCTACCCCTCATTGCCAAAGTCCTCTACCACTGTCCATCTCTTCCTACCAGCAATTTAAATTGGCATAGATTTTTCATGCCGGCAGACATACATAAGACAGTAACATGGTAATAAAAAACAATTCTGAAGTCCTAGGACCAGGGCTATGTGATCTTTCCTCAGACCCAGAGCTGGAATCAATACAGACATATGTGAATATTGCTTAGTGTGAGGTCACAGCAATTTCACTAAAGTACCACTGTGTTATGTTACTAGTATTATGTTCATTGAATTAATAAAAAATTGAATTGCAAGTAAACAATACCCATGGGGAACCTTGTGATTCATGCACTGTGTGTGTTTATGCTCCTACATTTTCTTGTTTCTATTCAGCACATCTAAGTTGTTTTGTTGGATGGACAGAGCTGATGCTCCTCTGCCGAGTGAAAGACGAGGGGACGTCAATAATTCAGTGATGTATCTCGGTGCAGTCTGTGATTTAGAAGGTTTGGGCACAGACTTCTTGTCAGTATATTTTATTTCTTAAGACATACAGTGAAGCCTGCATAAAAATAAGAATATACACTGACCAGCCCTCTGGTGACATATTTGTCAGGAGTTGGGGCTCGTTGCTGATTCAAAAAGTAGGTAAACCACACACCTGCATGTTAGCTGCAAAAAAGAGAAGATAGAGAAAGCGCAATATGTAAGCACCAAATTAAAAAGCACACCTTCTGTAACTTAATAGTGGACATAAAGGTTCATTTTTTTAGTTTGGAGGTTATACATTTTGCTGCCTCTTTTCTATTTTTTATGGTAGACCCATAGGTATAGCTTTATATAAGTATTGTCAAGTATTTATTGGTTAGTTATACTTTCTTTTGATTCCTGTATCTGAATACTCTTCTTATCAGTGCAAGGGCACTATATTCTGCTCTCTGGATGAATGTGTGTCCCACCACTATGCTGCTCTCTGGATGAATGTGTGCCCCACCACTATGCTGCTCTCTGGATGAATGTGTGCCCCACCACTATGCTGCTCTCTGGATGAATGTGTGCCCCACCACTATGCTGCTCTCTGGATGAATGTGTGCCCCACCACTATGCTGCTCTCTGGATGAATGTGTGCCCCACCACTATGCTGCTCTCTGGATGAATGTGTGCCCCACCACTATGCTGCTCTCTGGATGAATGTGTGTCCCACCACTATGCTGCTCTCTGGATGAATGTGTGCCCCACCACTATGCTGCTCTCTGGATGAATGTGTGTCCCACCACTATGCTGCTCTCTGGATGAATGTATGTCCCACCACTATGCTGCTCTCTGGATGAATGTATGTCCCACCACTATGCTGCTCTCTGGATGAATGTGTGTCCCACCACTATGCTGCTCTCTGGATGAATGTGTGCCCCACCACTATGCTGCTCTCTGGATGAATGTGTGTCCCACCACTATGCTGCTCTCTGGATGAATGTGTGTCCCACCACTATGCTGCTCTCTGGATGAATGTGTGCCCCACCACTATGCTGCTCTCTGGATGAATGTATGTCCCACCACTATGCTGCTCTCTGGATGAATGTATGTCCCACCACTATGCTGCTCTCTGGATGAATGTGTGCCCCACCACTATGCTGCTCTCTGGATGAATGTGTGCCCCACCACTATGCTGCTCTCTGGATGAATGTATGTCCCACCACTATGCTGCTCTCTGGATGAATGTATGTCCCACCACTATGCTGCTCTCTGGATGAATGTGTGCCCCACCACTATGCTGCTCTCTGGATGAATGTGTGTCCCACCACTATGCTGCTCTCTGGATGAATGTGTGCCCCACCTCTATGCTGCTCTCTGGATGAATGTGTGCCCCACCTCTATGCTGCTCTCTGGATGAATGTATGTCCCACCACTATGCTGCTCTCTGGATGAATGTGTGTCCCACCACTATGCTGCTCTCTGGATGAATGTGTGTCCCACCACTATGCTGCTCTCTGGATGAATGTATGTCCCACCACTATGCTGCTCTCTGGATGAATGTGTGTCCCACCACTATGCTGCTCTCTGGATGAATGTGTGCCCCACCACTATGCTGCTCTCTGGATGAATGTGTGCCCCACGACTATGCTGCTCTCTGGATGAATGTGTGCCCCACCACTATGCCAATTGTCTAACATCACTGGTTTTTAAATGACTTGGATCTTGAATTACCTGCATGAATAACATTTCACAGTGAGGATTCCAAAGTGATCAACAATGGCAAATGTTGCGGTGTTGGGGGCAGAGTATATACAAGCTGCATAAAATCCTCTCACACTGAAGAGACTCTTCAGATCTAGGTAATATTAAATACACTCTGTTGGCCCCAGGGCTAGTGTTTGATTGTGTTATCTATAATCTGGCACTGTGTACACGTTACTGCCTCCCACAAATTAGCACACTCATCTCTTAAAATACTGTAGTCTGTGCTTCTGTAAACATGCCAATAATCTAATTGGCTACAGGTTGTTCTATCCTAACTTACTCCAAAATTGACATCCAGGACAAGCATAAAATGAAAATCAAATACAGTTAGATGCGCAAGTCCGAGTGAAATGCACCTTAAAAAATATTCATAGTCAAGTACATTACCAGCAGAGATAATTCCATTCACAAAACTCCACATTACATTTTTGGTGGAAGCTCACTAGAAGTCGTACAAACAGCTGTTGTCCTTGAGGTGAAATGCGTAAGGGATTGGCTTGGTTTACTATAAGCTCTACAAACAGCGTCTCTCTTGGTGATGTGTCTCCTGTGGATCTAATTTGCTTGTTTTGGCAATCATCTAGTTTGTTTGAAAGATAAGCTTCTGAATAAAAAGGATTTACACTATAGAGCACCACTTATTGTGTTTACAGATTGCCTAAAGCCTGTGGGACTTTCTTGTTTATGTTTTTCTAAAAACACAATTTTAAAACTGTAAAACCAACTCAACTGGTCCCTGGACTGGAAGTACCAATCCAAGGCAATCCATAGAGCTTCAGAACAACCACTAAACAATTTAGTTTAAAAAAACTCGGCAACCCTTTAGTACCCTATACATTTCTATTTTTCAGACAAAAAACCCTTTTCATCCACTATTCCATTTAGTTCGTATCTTCTGCTTTTATTGCCACTCAGACCACCTTAATTGTCAAGGATACACCATTAGCTATAAAGCTCTAAAGCCCCTACAAACCTACACTGCAGTCTCCAGTTTATCCTGTACCTTAATATTGAATAGGTTTAGTCCAATCTCATTCAAGTGGACTCAATCACTTTGAAATAAAACTGCGCTACGCGCCACATCCTGGTGCACCAAACATTTGTCATAAATCTGGATATTGCCTTATGGATGCTCAGCAAAATGCTAAAGCCTGTTCTGACTCTGAGATATAAAATATGTCAATCTAACTAAAGCTGTCGCTACAATATTCCAAGAACTTAACCCTCTTGATTACTCTTCATTGCCTGCTGGACTGGGATTCCTTAGTAAATCCATGTCACCCTGTTGCTTAAAACAAATCGATGCAGCCATTATTCACCTAATCACTACTTCAGTAACCACTGTACCTGCCAAGATGTTCACTAACCATAGCATTACATTCAACCCCATAGACTTATACAGATCAACTACCTCTTAAGCTCATGTCAATCAAATTAGACGTCCAGGTGCCTGAAGCAATTAATTCTCAGCCCCGCAACTCTATACCACTCACACAATCTCCCAAAGGTGTAGTGGATCGGTGTTTCCTGCTCTCACTGTGCCTGGCACCAGCCACTATAATCAATGCCACTGCCATAGAGACAAGGTGTCGGGAATACTATTTTTACCCTAGGGACAAACAAAGTAAAAAGTGAAGTTTGATCGCTGGCATCAATGAGACTTATACCTTTTTATTGCCTCTACCACTCTCACGTTATCAATGTGGAAACAGACCAGTCTTTTGTTTAATTCATTCACCCCTCAATTGATTCAAATCAATTTTTTCTACATTTAATTGTATCCTGATTTCTGGACTGTACCATACAGTTTTGAAATGTCCTCATTCCTTTACTGTTCTAATCAAACTTTTTGACAACACCTTTCGGAGGGAGGCACACCTATGTAGCTCAAGTGTATAACAGAACGGGGTACTTAGCAGGATGCAAAGCAGATTTAAATCCTAACAGGTGTGGAATGTTTTGGAATAAGCACTAGATGGAACATTCCATAAGCATACTACTGTCTTCTCTCTATATATTAAGCCACGGGCCCATCATCTCTACATTCAATGGGGACTTTCTTTTTTCCAGCATCATTGACCTGTTTTCTACTTCCTTCTATACCCTTCTTGACAAATATGCTATCTGACAACTTTCCTCACAATCTAAACAATGAGGTAAATGCATCTCGCCAACACTGCAAATCATCGATTGACCAACAGATCCTGATGAGCCAGAACTCTGCCCACAAGAGGTTGATGAAAGAGGGAATGCACTAATGAGCCTGGGATAAACCTAAAATGTCTCCTATCTTCAATTTCCTCCGTGCCGTACTCCTTCCCTTTTTCCCACTGTTCTATATTAAACATCTACAGTGGGAGCACAGGTAACATATCAATTTAAGCCTGCTTTCTATTTTTTTTTTATACCTCCTGTCCTTTGAATCAAAGGTATTAATAACCCTCTGGAAAATATGCATAAGGACTGAATTATTCTTTTGCACATCTGGATCACATACACTTATCACGATGATGAAAAGTACAAAGACACTTGCAGCCTCGGGCACTGCCCACAATGTATACTGCCCTTAGCTTCTGGTTCTGGAGTGACAGTAGGACCAAGCAGATGCTAAAGCCAATCCTCAATAGGCCCAATACAAACTCCCTTTTTCCCTACCCCCAAACCCTGAAACTTAACATACCAGTAGACCAGGGGTCAGGGAACTTTTTTACCTTTTACCCCCAAATATATTTAGATACACAGACATTACCCCCTTGATTTGAAAGGAAGAAAATCACATATTATTAATTATTGGAAATCAAAATTTTATTGAATCTATTCAAAATTCCTTTGAAAGCTTCAACTTCAAAACTTCAGATTTTGGAGAAATGAAGTTGTTTCATTTTTGATACGAGAGCATCAATATTGGGGCATTTTGATGTCAGAGCAATTTGGACACAGTCTTCAGCGTCCAATCGATTTCTCTGCTTTGTTTTTATGTTCGTTAGAGTGGAAAATCCTTGTTCGCAAAGGTAGGTTGTTGCAAAAGGCTTCAACTTTTTGACTGCCTCCTCATGTGTAATTTTGAATGTGTCTGCAGCTGTTGACATCCACAAATATGACAGATCTGCTATGTTTTCAAATGCAATGCGTGCTTCATTATTGCAGCGAAGCTCAAGAAGTGCCTCTGCCAACCCTCAAGGCTCTTCTGGTACAACAGCAATTTCACATTTAAAGGGGTCTACAATCCAACTGGCAGCATGTGAATCGGCAGCATTACCCCCAGGAATTTTATTTTTACCCCATTTGGGGTAATTTACCCCTGTTCCCTGACCACTGCAGTAGACAGTCGCATAATTAGAATTAATATACACAAATTTACTTAAAAACACACCAGCCTCACTCTTATAATTAACCTGCCCACAGTCGTGGTATCTCTCATATTAATTCGGTGAAATCCTTTCAGTGTACTGTATTTTTCCTTCTCTTGCTGATGATTGCAATTTATAAAGATGTGTTATAATTACAAAAACAAGGATTCATTATTAATTTGTTTGAACATCCATGATATTACTATCACACTCTGTAATGCATTATGCTGCCTCTTATTGTCCTGAAAAAAAGGAAAAACACACGCGCAAGGTCCATATAAGATGGAGCTTAGCATTCCAGCTTTTTTTTCCCTTGCAAAGTGGTGACATGGAGCAGTGAGCCATGTTACACAATAGGAATAATTAGAGCAGCTTTGTCTGCTGGCGGCTGACTTTACAAGACAAATTGCTACGTTTAATATGTAATATTACTATGGAAAGAGGGAGAATAAATGTAGTTTTCTATAAAGCTTTAATATAGCTGCTTAGAGTTAGTCTAAACCAGAAGGAGAGGGAATGCTAATAGAAAATGTTGTCTTTAAATTGGCAACATTTTCAAACCTGCGCCACAGAATTTTCAGCTCAATCTGCATTTGGACTAGAGATGGTCACTAACCCCCGTGTTTTGGTTTTGTATTCGATTTTGGATCTGGATTACCTTCGTATTTTGGTTTTGGTTTTGCAAAACCGCCCTTGCGTGTTTTGGTTTTGGTTTTGTTTGGTTTTGTTTTGCTATTTTTGAAAAAAATAAAATTTTTGGGTCTAAAATAACCTAATTTAGTGCTCCACCAGTTTCTTAGATAAGTGAGGTAATTCTAAAGCTAATAAATTATGAAAAAACAGTTGAATCCCTGGTATGCCGTCCTTAATGCGAACACTTGTCTGCAAATTATACAGTCAAACCTGGTTGTCTACCTCCTCTATCTTTGATTATTGGCAATGTAGCCATCATCTTTGGGTGTATATTAGACCTTACACTTGTAGTTAAATATTAAAAAAGCAGCCTGCACAGACGGTGGAGCTAGAAAGTAGAATTAAATGGACCACGGTACTTTGGTGACTATCTAAGCCCCCCCCCGCCCTCCACTTGTAGTTGAATATAAAAAAAGCAGCCTGCATAGATTGTAGAACTAGAAATTTGAATATACAAAGAAATGGACAAAGGCAGTTTGGTATCTGTCTGCATCAGATCCCCTCTCCACTAGGAATAAAATAGAAAACTATTCAGCCGTTGTATAATCTAGAATATAAATAGAAATTGAGAAAGGCAATTTGGTATCTGTCTGCATCATAATCATCAACATCCTCATTAGCGCCCTCGTCACCTCCATAAATCTCCCCCTCATCCTCTTCTATTTCCAAAGTGGCATCCTCAATTTGTGTATCAGCGGCTACACTCACAATTAGACATACCACTGTTGGATGGACTCTCCACAGGGATCGGTGTCATTTCTGATTCAGAGCAAACATTATTCTCCAATGCCTTACTGTTATCTTGCAGCTCGGCTTTGACGCGTAACAGTAGTTGTGCACCACTTGTAGGGTCGGTAACATTTTTGGATCTGCCACTAATAGCCAAAGGTGAAGGCCTCATTCTCTCTTTGCCACTGTGTGTGTAGAATGGCATGTTGGCAATTTATTTTTTTATCGCCACTTAACTTTTGCTCAGTAACACTTTTTTTTTTGCTTCAACACAGTAAATTTTTTGGGGGTTTTTGTTTTTTGCACTGATTTGGAAACACTCTGTTGTTTGACATCGCCTTGGCCAGATGACGTACTGGGAACACTAACATCAGGACTGGTGACAGAACCTGGTTGCTCATTCTGATCATATGTGGACTGCTTTGAATCCATTCTGAGCGCAAAGCACTGGGGAGTGCTAAAAATTATTTGGTAGATACTGCTGACAGATATGACTTTTGACAGCCAGAAATATTTATGCACAATTAGGGAGGACACCCCAAAAGCACTGAGGAGTGCTAAAAATTATTTGGTAGATACTGCTGACAGATATGACTTTTGACAGCCAGAAATATTTATGCACAATTAGGGAGGACACCACAAAAGCACTGAGGAGTGCTAACAATTATTTGGTAGATACTGCTGACAGATATGACTTTTGACAGCCAGAAATATTTATGCACAATTAGGGAGGACATCCCAAAAGCACCGAGGAGTGCTAAAAATTATTTGTTAGATACTGCTGACAGATATGACTTTTGACAGCCAGAAATATTTATGCACAATTAGGGAGGACACCCAAAAAGCACTGGGGAGTGCTAAAAATTAATTGGTAGATACTGCTGACAGATATGACTTTGACAGCCAGAAATATTTATGCACAGTTATGGGGGACACAAAAGCACTGGGGAGTGCCAAATATTACAAAAATAAAATAAACCTCTATCCTCCTCTCTTCTCTAGCGATTTTTGTTACAGCAATTGGAATAAGAATATTGTATTCTCTGTTCCTGCTCTAATCAGCCTGTGACTACACCCTGCTCTCTCCCTCTGTCAAATGGCGATGGATTGCTGTGGAGGCGTGTATTTATAATGTTGAAGTATCGCGAGAACCGAGCCACGAAATCCGACGACGTCACGATGACGTTCGGCCTCGATTTGGATTTGGAACTGGCGGTAGAGTACCGAGCTGCTCAGCTCGGTACTCGGATACCCAAAGTTCTGGTGGGTTCGGTTCTCGGGGAACCGGACCCGCCCATCTCTAATTTGGACACACAATGTAGTACTTTTCTCCAGCAGAATTTGCCCTTAAATGTTGAGTGATGAATTCCCTCTATCATTTTTGTTTCCCCCGGAAATTCTCTATTTATGTTCCTCTTCCCTGATTATAGCCAAACCATGACACAGAACAGAATGAATTGACTCCATCGTCGTCCCCAGCTACACAAAATGCGGAATTTACAAAAACAGTGCGGAATGCCGGTCTGGGAAATGGCAAAAGAAAAGCTGCCTTTTCCACAGCAAAATTAAAGTGCGTGAAATTACAACGCAACTCTCATCTCTACTGTAAATGCTTCTCCAAGGGATGTACACTCTTTTGTGTATTGTTTGTATTTACTTTATTTAGATTTTGACAAGGATATCACCAATTCTTCTCATGAGGCAAAATATTTGTTTCTTGAATGCTACTTTCTCCACCTTATCATTCATTTCTGAGTGAGTAAGGGGTTTCACGTTTAATCCCTACGCACCCCAAATTCTGCTGAGGTCAGGGGAGGCTGTCCTGGCTCCTGCTGACAGCATATTACCAATGGGCAGTGCTTGTATAAAAAAAAGTTGCTTCAGCATGAGTGAGCAGAGTGCCCCATTGTCTGTACAGTGAGGGGATGTTCTCTTAGCACCTACCAAGCATAGATTATTATAGAGGCAATGTTTTGTCCATGAGGACAACATTTCCAAACAGTGACAGATACCAGGGACCTATCTGATCAGGTAGATAACTGGTAAGTAATATTATTATTATTATTACCATTTATTTATATAGCGCCACTAATTCCGCAGCGCTGTACAGAGAACTCACTCACATCAGTCCCTGCCCCATTGGGGCTTACAGTCTAAATTCCCTAATATAGACACACACTCACACAGACGGACGCACACACACACACACACACACACACACACAGACTAGGGTCAATTTGCAAGCACGGGGAGAACATTCAAACTCCTCACAGATAAGGCCATGGTTGGGAAATGAACTCATGACCCAAGTGCTGTAAGGCAGAAGTGCTAACCACTTAGCCACCATTAATATTCTGCACTTAACTTTAGGTTACGGAATTCCACCAAAATCTGGATTTGCAGGTTTAGTTGGAATAAGCTTATAAAACTCCTGCAAAACTAAGTAATAAAACAAAATATTTTCTTTAAAACTATTTATTTTCTGTATATCACTCTCTTCATCAGCTACTGACATAGAAAATCAGAGTACAGAATATGAAGTGACTTAGTCTTGTCCACTCTAGAATCAGGGACACTGTGAGAGATAAACCTTTTGACTTATCACTTCTGTTCATCACAGGATAAAACAATGACAAGAGAGCCTCACTGCCCACTAAATTTGTCTTCCTTAACACAACAGGATGTTGTCACATATTGTATTAGCCTTCAAGTACCTGATATGAAGAACAGGGCTAAAACAACGGATTCTCCATCTTTCAAGACTAATAGGCTTATCTGGTCAAATTGGCTAACAAAAAAAATTGATATAAGGGAAAAAAAAAATGAAAAATTCCTTTGAAAACAGTTTGAAACGCAGCAAAACAGAACCAATCAAGTCTGACTCTACAGTATGACACAGTGACATTATAAGACAGAGCGAGAGAGAAGTAATATATAGCCCGTCATGTCTGTCACTCTGTGGGACATTGTTAGTGAAACAGAAAGAATGAGAATAAATGAATGCACTGGTCTTATATGGAAGCACAGTGCTGGGATAAAATTGACGTTTGCCAAAAAGAACTTGTCACTTTTCCCATGGGACAACTAAAGGCAGAATATGTGTTTTGTTTCCGTCATTCTATGTATGGCAGTAAAACTTTTAAATATACTGTAGTCAATGTGCAGTTATTATTTCTTTTTCAGCATATGTACATTTATTGCATATTACACACAAGCCCCAACATGAGCTAAATGTGCTTAGGGCACTTGGCTCCAGTGACAAACTCATCATCATCATTTATATAGCGCCACTAGTTCCACAGCGCTATACAGAGAACTCATTCACATCAGTCCCTGCCCCATTGGCGCTTATAGTCTAAATTCCTTAACACACACACAGACAGACAGACAGAAACACAGACTAAGGTCAATTTGTTAGCAGCCAATTAACCTACTAGTATGTCTAATTTAGCCACCCACATGTGTTGACCAACCTTGACAGTGATGCTTTCACTGAGTTAATGGGAGAGCAGAGTGTTTCACCATCTTAAATAAATTGGGTTTATTTAACATCTGTGACTTGGAGAAACTTTGAAAATACCAGGGAAAGTAATGTCCTTATAAACTAATTTATGGACAGGCATCCCAAGGGCAACTTTGGTAGTCCTCTCGAGCTACAATGTTATTAGCTGCTGGGAAGACAACATCTCCCAGTTGCCTGAGGGACTGATAGTGATGAAAGAACATAAATGCCTCTACCGAGAAGCCTTTGCTTCATAGTTGGCGGGTCAAGCATGCCGGGAGGGGGTTGGGAGGGTGCACCCGAAGAAAGATCTACAGGCTGGTTACCTATTGTGTTGTTGCAGAGTGCCAAGTAGAGCTAGGGGTCTGCTGGATAGAGGACCCTGTGGCTCAGCTACAGCTAGAAATTATTGGTGGAGACAGGATTAAATTAGTCAGCCACCTGAACTCATTCTTATTTCTCACTTTGTAAGTGCACCACTGATAGTAACCAACTGAATCATTATAATATGTAAAAACACTTTTGATACTGAGAGTTATAACATTAGCGGTGTGTCAGTATGTTACATTAGCAGGGTCACCATCAGGGGGGTACAGGGAGTACAGCTGTATGGGACCCAACAGCAGAGTGGGTCCCCATCAGCCCTGGGCCCAAACAAATTTATTAGGGGTGGGGGCCTCCGCAGTGAATTAAGGGAGGTAGTGGGCGCCATTTCTACACAGCAGCTGCGCCTGAGATGTGAGAGGTGTTATGGGGAGAGACCTCTGTGCATAATAAAGGATGTGACCGTGGGCCCCCTTGTAGGCAGCATGCCTGCCTCCACTCCCAAGATGTAGGGGCTCTACAGCTGCCGCTATCTGCTCCAGTCCCATCCCTCCAGGTGCCCAGCTCCCGGACAGAGATTAATTAAAAAATGTCACAACGCTGTCAATAGAGAGGAGCCGAATGAAGACAGCAAGTAGACGCAGAAAGGTAAGTAAAATACTGCAGGGGTTAGATAGGACCGGGGATTTGGAGTGACTGTAGAGAATGAGGGGGGGGGGGCAAATGTTGGGTAGAGAATAATTTAAAACTGAAGGTGGGGTGAGAGAAGGAAGGAGGGGGGGCCTGTCTGTTACATTTATACTGGATCCCGCAGTTTCTGGTGGCAGCCCTGTACATTAACATTGATTATTCCATCTAGGAGCTGTTATTATTGTTTTGAATGTTAAGTATATTGTCGCTGAAGGTAAATTCTATATTCTATACAAAGTATGTTTATTTCTACTGCACAAAATTGAGGCTGTGTTATCCTTTCAATACACTGGGTAATTGATATGTGTGTCCTACCACAAACACCACTGTTATCCTGCCTACACTTTATTTATATTTCCTATAAAATACGTGCCACAATGTTTTCCCCTTCATCTGTGTATATTAAATGTGTATGATGAGTCAGGCAGTGGTTCTCCTGGATTGACCCCTTATGGGTGATGTCACCATCTACTTAACTGCTATAAGCCGATAGGCAACACCACTGGTGAGTGATATTCCTCACTATAGTTCATATCCTCATGGGAAACACTTACGTGTCCTATGGGATTTGCTCTATATTAAAGAGGAACTATATTTTATTTCTGCTGCCTTCTTTCCGCGAGTTATATTCTCAAAATACTTTTTAATAGCTATACTAGCATTGGAGAAACACTACATTAGTATATACTGTGAGAAGGTACAGCATTCACAGGAATCGGACACAGGTATGCTGAACCATTTGACTGTTTATTAGCAGTTGTCAGGATGGTAAACAGTTCCAACAATGGTACAGCAGTCATCCAGAAACAGTAGCATACAAATCCCCACCACCTACATCTGGCTAGACATAACTTCCCTGTCTGCAAGCCGGCCACTTACTGGCATCGGTGGTCCCACCCACACATACAGATAGTGCCTTTATCCTCCACCAAAAACTGCAACAAATCACAGCAAAGAAAACTGATTACACCCATGTGGAACACCTGTGTGTGTATGTGCTAAACGAGGAACCTAGGGAAAATTTAACCCTGTCTGCAGCCTGCTGCTGCAGACTAGCTGTGTTCCTACCTGTTCCCTTATAGGGGAACTGTGGCAAATATCCCTCTTTGCCACAATACATATATTCATATATACTTTAGTATATATGCATATCAAGTAAGATGCTGCAAATCTTTTAACCACTCTGTTTATTAAAAGTATCAAAGGATGGACAGCTCTGCTTAACTACATGCCATGATCTTTTTGAGTTGCTCAAAACAATTAAATAGTGGTCCTCTTGAGTGCCAATGGGACCACTTGTAGTACTCTTGAGAATCCAGAGGACCAGGCCCGGCGCTCCCATTAGGCAAGGTTAGGCAATTGCCTAGGGCCCCGGGACCTGCAGGGCGCCTCGAAATGAAAAAAAAAAACGGAAATCCACGGGGAGGAGAGGAGGGAAGGGGCTATTGAATCTTACCTGCATGAAGCTGCTCCTCTCTGCTCTGTCTTCTCCCCTCCGCTCACTGACAGTGACAGGCCGTGAGGGATTTTTAAAGGGAGGCGGCGATTTTCACACGGGGGGGGGGCGGGCGGCGATTTTCAGACTGTGCCTAGGGCGCCAAGGACCCTAGCACCGGCGCTGCAGAGGACCAGTACCTGTTCTGGTTCTCGTGCAGAAAAAAAGATGTGTTAAAACAGCTTTACTGTCAATTGTTGTATATGATATGCAAAACTGAAGGAGGAACTACTTTTTAATCTAGATAGGCCACATACATACATTCATCCTATTGGGTTTGGCTAGGCCACTGACAGTCATTGCTCCCAATATGCTAAGAGATGCTAAGGTTGATGCTTAACACCTAACATTCCAAAATGAAACAGTCAGTACAAAATTGATCAGGCCTGATATGTGTCCCTGTTTTGCTATGGCACATGCCTACATGTCAGACCAACGGGTAAATGTATCATAGTGCGGATTGTACAAGTCGCCGGAAATCTGCAAGATGACAGCTTAAATTTAAAGCGGCGCTGCCTTGTAAAGGGAAGTTTCCCTTTACAAGGCAGCGCCACTTTAAAGGGAAGTTTCCCTTTACAAGGCAGCTCCGCTTTAAATTTAAGCTGTCATCTCACTGATTTCCGGTGACTTGTACAACCCGCACTATGATACATTTACCCCCAAATCCCTTTTACAAGCTGAAAATTGTGATTGTCCCACCAAAAGCTGTTGGGTGTTGATATGTCATCATAAGCATTACTTAGACATAAATGTGCAAAATATATGATTCAATGTAACTAATTAAAATAAACAATATTTACATATTGATGTTTAATTTTAATAAAAATCATCATATGTACGGATCTTAGGTAAATGAGATTCCTTCGTCTTTGAGGTGCAGGTAGGCTATTTGGGATGAATAGTGGAAATGCGGAAACAAGTACACCGAATATTTTGGTTACATTTAATACTGAGCAGTTTATAAAATAGCAAGACATTTTGGAGCAAACTAGCTCAAATGAAATGCCTCTTTAGGACTTTATTTACATGTTGTGTTATCTTTTTTCCAGTAATTTAATTTTATCATTTTTTATTGTATTATTTTGCTGATTCTGTTATCCAGTTTAATATCAGTAAACTTGTAAAATGTGGTTTCCACTCTACTTATTCATATAACTGTAGACATATGATATGCCACTGACCAATTTTTTTTTTATTAATAGCCTCCTGTCCCAAGGCTGGTGAGGAGCTTGCCTAATGCCCCAAACTCTGGAAGAACCTGAGAACAAGTGTGCAATGTGATAAATCATTTGACAAGAATATATAGTAGGTGTTCTTCCCTAAATAAGCCGATTCAGTTCAGTCAATCAGAACAGCCCAGCACAGATGTCACATGTATTATTATTATTATTATTATTATTATTATGTACTATGGCAGTGGTCCCCAAACTTTTCAGTTTGAGGCACCCCCCCAACCCCCCAAAAAAACACCCCCCGCGTCCGTTTCTTCAGCGCTGTCCTATACAGCAGCCGAGGAGCTGTCTAAGAAGCGTCCGCGACGGTGCTGTATAGGACAGTGCAGCTATAGCGGCCACTTAGTTAGCGCAGGGGGGGGGGTTTATGGAGACTCAGAAATCCCCCCTGCGTGCGCCACTGGGTCTCCATAATTGTTTTCAGGCACCCCTAAGTAACAATTAATACAGAGAAGTCCTGTTTTCCTAACTAGTTGGGTCAAATTAACGTAAACAATATTTAAACCCATACACCTTCACACTGTGCCCCTTCATCGTAACACTGTTACCCTGCACCATCACACTGTGCCCCTTCATCGTAACACTGTGCCTTTTCATCATCACACTGTGCCCCTACATCATAACATTGTGCCCCTAGACCATCACACTGTGTCCTTTCATCATAACACTGTGGTTCTTCATCATCACACTGTGTCCCTTCATCATAACACTGTGCCCCTGGACCATCACACTGTGCCCCTGGACCATCAAACTGTGTCCCTTTATCAGTTTCTCTTTTATTACAGTGCCCCTTTCATCCCAATGCTGCCCCTCCGTTCCTTTACTTATCTTTTACTTGACATTCTTTCTTCTGTTTTCTTCTGTCTTCTTTTTTTGAAGTTCAGGCTCCTCTCTGCGCCGCTCCTCACTGAAAATGATGGACGTGATGACATCACGCCCGACAGTCAGTGTAAGTGAAGAGGGTGTCAGACGGGCACTGCACTCATACAGGTAAGTATTTTTTGTTTTGTTTGCCTGGCAGGGTGGACAAGCTGGGGATGGCAGGTGCAGCGGAGTGCCTCTCAGGCTTGGCTTCCCCCCTGCCTTGCTTACCCAGCTTGCTATCCGACTCTGGCCGCGGCACTCCTGTTTGATTGCAGCAGCATCCCCACAGTTTGGGAATCACTGTAATAAGGGTATTATGTTATTATTTATTACTAGTCTCACAATATTATTTACTATTGCAATTTATATGCTTTATATATGTCATTTTTATTTTATGGTTACATTGTAGTAATAATAATAATTATAATAATAATAATAATAATAATAATAATAATAATAATAATAATAATTATTATTATTATTATTATTTTTATTATTATTATTATAATTTTCACTATTAGTAATAATAATAATAATAATAACAATAAGTCCTATTAAGTTTCTTTTTGGTTAATCAATAAAACCACCATCGGTTGGTCAGCTGTGCAAATAAGTTCTCAGAAATTTAGAGGTAATATTGACGTTTTGACTAAGTTCTGAGATCCTTATTGTATTCTCATCTCTGCTTGTCAGTGTGTAACTTGTTTTCCTATCAGATCATTGGAATGCTCACGGCATAGCCAATCAGATCACCAGAATGTTCACATCTGCAGGAGATGAGATGACCATACGGAAGGCAGTGAATCACTTGTTCACTTGTGTTATCATAGTGAGGACAGGACTGCATATGAAAGGGGTAGTGTACAGTAATGTTGCGAGGAGGAAATTGAAGGCTAACAAGAAGCCACAGCCTGATAGTTAGATAGTTGAAGGAGCATGATCCCTAACAGCACAGAGCGGTTATGCAGAAAGATTTTGGTGTCAAACGCACCTTTGTATTAAAAATTCATACATTCAACTTTAAAATTTGATGGGTTATATGGAAACTTTCTTTTTTTATAGAAACCAAAGGAAAGATTTCCTTACACTTTTAAATGTATTCTTATTTTTTCACAATTCAAGTGTTGTTTGCTAAATTAATTTAATATTGGTATGTCACATAAAATATATTGCATGATATGTTGCACTATATCAAAAAGGTTGGCAGGTTAGTCTAGTCCTATGAGTGTCAAAATGCTCTGCTTGGCTACAGGTTGATCCTTAATCAATGCATAGCCCATAATGGTCTCCTGGTTTGGGATGCAGAATTAATATCAAGAGAAGTATAATTTTTGTATTCAGACTACGTGAGGCTGTCAATCTTTCAGCGTTCATTTATCTATTTATATTTTAATATCTTTAAAATACTTTTAACAAAATGACTTCTGTGCATCTTTAGAAGGACTTGCAATAAATATAACCACATAAGTTGTTTTTAGAGTAGAGAACCTAACACTGCAATTGAAATGGGTCTCCGGATTTAGGTGGGTCTCTGGCTTAAAACGGACCTTGATTTATGTAGACCTACCATATTGTCATTTCTGTGTTTTATAAGCTGGTCATTGGTGAAATAAATTTACAGACGTTCTATACAAATCTGATATAATGTTGTCCTTAAATAAACCAGTCACAAAGAAAAAAAGGATTTATGGGTAATCCCATTTATTTTATCAACCTTATTTGGCGGAGTCAAAGTGCAAGAAAATGACAGGATCTTTCTTTTCACTACTGCCATATTGCTTCCACGAGACTCATATATGTTGCCGCATCCTCCCATTTAAAAAAATGTTGCTACACTACAAGCAACACGATATTTTCAGACAACTGCGCATTGGCGATGCATCAATTGCAATGTTGCAATCGCACTTGTCAAACGGAAGCGACGGACAATTATCACTCCAGCGTATGAGCAAAGTTTTACGTGCAATAGTTTCACAGAACACTTAGAGCATGCCATGTAAAAGACCGTTACAGACCATTAGCAATTTGCCGATTTATTGAGCTCTTGTTTTTTAAACCAGCGTACCTGACTCTTCTATTGGACTACTCATATATGGCATTGGCTTCATTTGACTCCCCTCCCAGTTCTATTCCCCCTAACTGACTTTTCCAGCTACATTCCTGACTATTTTCCTGCTTGATCCACACACTCCCTACCCTTGGAGTGTACATCTGCCTGCACAGGTACTTTGACTTATTACATCAGCTTTTTTTTTACTCTACTCTTATAGTCTACTATAGATATTGGATTGGAATCTGCTTATACAATCCAGCTCTGATAGAACCTAAGGCTCACAGTAGTATTACCCAGTTCTCCTTTCTCCTTTTAAATTCAAGTTTCTATGGAGCATATCCTCGAAATTTCTGTAACTCTCTCCATTGCTCTAGTGTTACGTGTATATAAATGAGACAAGCCTTTCATTGTTACAGTTGGTCATCTTGTCCAACATACAAGGTGCGGATTCGGACCACCCTAGTTAATCAATATGTCAGCGTAGGTTGACTGATTCATGGGCAAGCTTTTAGACTTATTCCCCAAGCAGTAGGTTTCCAGCCCTCCCCCCTCTCCTGATGCTGACATTGACATAACTGCATAGTAAACTATCCTTTCATACAACAAATACATTATATGCATGCTGCTTCGCACACAGGTGGCAGACAGTATTTTATTTGGAGCCTGGGAACGATAATCTAATTTTACTGAGTCTCTGGGCTTTGCCTCTGGAATACAATTTCCCCAATCATTTCAAATCTCATCATTACACATTCAGCTGGAAGGTTTTTTTTTTTCTACTTGACTCCGTACAGTTTGATTCATCAGTGATTGATATTTTTTAACCAGCATTAAAGTTTAAAAGGGTAATCCAGTGAAAACTCTCTGCAGGCAAATGGTTTCTTAAATAGAATTTATATTGGTTTCTCTGGTGGAAGCGAGCAAGTCAAAACATGGTAATACATTTTTAATCGTTGTGAGTATATGGAAAATAAAAATAAATACATTTTAATAATGTTTAATCCCACCAACCATTTGTTGATGTGTTGCAGATTGAATTGTCACGGAAGGCCACGTGCATGGAACCTTTGATCACCTACACCCCAAGTCATTCACTAGATACTCTCTTCCACACAAAACATTTCATAGTTTTGCCACTATAATAGTAATACAATACAATATACCAGTAGAGTACTAGTATCATTCTGCTCAATTTATCCCCTTCTCAGCAAGCTCAGTATTGTGTGACCAGAATATAGGCCTGAATTATGTGTACTGTATTACTTCATAGTTGGCCACTTTATCGAATTCCACTTTGGGAGATCCCAGACCATAAAAGAAAGAGAAATAAGATTGATCACATTTTCAGGCAAAGCAAAATGGTGGCTCATCCATAAAGGAGATTTGCAAATTTTTATGTGTAGGATCAAGATAAGTAAAGATACGGGCAGCATGGTGGCTCAGTGGTTAGCACTTATGCCTCACAGCACTGGGGTCATGAGTTCAATTTCATGACTCCAGTGCTGTGAGGCATAAGTGCTAACCACTTAGATTTCACCATTGGGGATCCTATGGTGGAAGGAGTGTTCACATATGGTGCTTATATATAATATTGGGAATATTGCACTATGATTGTCTCCTTTGCTATTTGAGGATATCGGCTAGTGTTACTTCAACATTGTTTCAAGTTATCATCTAAGTATATTAAGCTGATTATTGAAAAATCATTTGAACTGGTCTTCAACATTCAAAGGAACAGTACTCTGTGGGACGATTCTATATATAAGACTATTCTTGACAAGACACTGTTTCATTTGAATGTTTATATATACTTTGTCATTCTTTATGTCAGATTATTCCTATGTGTAAGTGACATCTTTTTATTATTTCTGTATGTAAGCGATCAGCGCTATAATACCATATCTACCATTGTATGTATATGTTGTGAAGGGTGTTTGGTGAAGCACTTATTTGATATTGGTTTTGGCTGCAGCTTTGTATTGCGCAGTTTATTACTACTCCTTACTTATCATATGCTTATACCACCCTGTCTGTTGTGTTGCTGGGGACCAGTTGGACTTGCCTTGCTACCGTCCCCTTTCTTTCTCCCAAATACGCCCTCTTACTGCAGTTGGAGGAGCTTTTGCTGCTGCCACCATTGGACTCCTTAGCGGCATCCAAGACCGCTTCCTTCTGGGTAACTATCGCTGTTAGCGTACCCCCTTGCTGGTACACCTGACCTCTTGATTTCAGATAAGGGTTGCTGTGGTTTGTTCCCCCCTGACCTATAACACTGGTCAGAGCTGTAGGGAGAGGGCAGAGCATTGTTCCTGGAATGCTGGGTCCCAACCTCAGAACAGTCGGATAACGGAATAGATTCGGTGTAATCTCCATGTCACAGGAATTACAGCGGGTAAATAGGCGTCAAAGCAGGCTCCTTAAGCAGTTATTTTCATTAGCTCAGGAAGTCCTAAAAAGGACAGTTACATACACTAGTGTAAGGTACTAGTGATCTCCAGAAGTATAGATGGTATAATACATTACATGGTCAAACAGTGCTCATTTTTATACGGTTTTGGACACAGCCTGGCAGGGGGTAAACTAGCCCCCTTTTCCGACCAGGCCCCCAAAAGACTGAAATATTTAATTCAAAAATTAACATCAGGATGTGAGATGTTCTTTAAACTTGGATTTTAAATGCAATTTATACTTAACAAAATTTATACTAATCTGTGATATCCTAAATCACATTTATCAGACGTTTCCTTTCACTTTAACAAGGCAGGATAACAGGTAATGACTCCCTACTGTGCTTTCAAGCTAAAAAGACATGTGGGTCACTTCACATGAAAAAAGAATTAATTAGCATGAGGCTTCCTTTACAAAAGTTATGACATTCCAATTTCCTTTATTAACTCAGAAATAAATACATTTCATATACCGAAATACAACACAAAAAAATATTAAAAAAATCAGTACATTTGCAAGTACATTAATTGGCGCCCTGCGCTGTTAATTTGAATGCATTTATACAATAAGTAATTTTTAAGTGATCCAGCCATAGTATGTTCTTCCCATATTTGCATGGGTTTCCTCCAGGTACTCTGATTTCCTCCCACACTCCATATACATACTAGTAAGTTAACTGGCTGGTATTAAACTGACCTTAGTCTCTCTTAGTCTGTGTGTATGTTAGAGAATTTAGACTGTAATCTCCAATGGGGCAGGGACTGATGTGAGTTCTCCGTACAGCGCTGCGGAATTAGTGGCGCTGTAATAATAGCTGATGATGAAGATGATAGTACACTATTTTTTCTTGAATGCACCAATTGGCTTTGTGCACTTATGTTTATTAGCGTAGGAAACTCAATGATTACATGTTGTTTTCCTGATTTGTTCTGTGACTGCTGTCCGCAACATTCACAGAGTAATGCAGTGCTTGTGTGTCAGAAGTTTAGTTCTTATGAAAAAGCATCAATATTGCCTAGCAAATTTTCCACAGAGCTGCCCTTGATGTACGGGTCTTTTTATGTCTTACCTGGAAATATTAAGTTGTTGTAATCAGGGACGGTGAGAGGGGAGAGGACGGGTATTAAATACTTGGGCTTCAGTCTGCACTGGTGCTGACTATGTTTTTGTTTTTTTTTGCGCTTTCAATTTAATTTGTTACTGTCATCTCGCGAGACTGCACTGTGCAGACAGAACACTTAGGGGCATATTCAATTAGGGAATAGTGCGCAGGTTCCGCGGTAACGCACGTTACTGCAGAACCTGCACACTATTGCCGGTAATACGGTACCACAATAACGGGCATTTTCCTACGCAACCCTATGGGGTGCGCACGAAAATCCACGTTATTGTGGTACCGTGAATTAACTTCGCGGCCCGTTCCGGTGCGTTCCCGCGGACCGGAAAGCTAATTGAATATGCCGTTTAGAAGGAGCAGCAATCACGAGAGTGTCAGTCTCCAGAACAGACAGACTTTCAGGAGCTGTGCGCACAGGGAAGGTAGGTTTGAAATATAAAAGACATATATACACACTAACATATAGTATGGAACAGCCACTGGTCACCACGTAAAGGGACCTCAAAAGATATGTCTATGGGCAAATTAGTTTTATTAATTTAGTGGGGACAGAATTTACCAGGGTACTGATTGGGGTGTCTAGTAACTGCAAATGAGAGGAAATATAAAAATTACACATGAATGTAGAAAACGTATTCTATTAAAGTGTATCAAGAGGTGACTGAATGTAGTGGATATATTTTGGGCTTTTTTTTCAGCGATGGTCAAATATATGTATGTCACAGCTAGCCATTTCTTGATATAAAGGGGTAAATAAGTGTAAATGGGAACCTGAGGCCCCTCCGATCCTGCCGCCCCTAGGGTGACGGTCCCTGTGGAAGAAGCACTTGACGTTAACACAACATTACCCGGACAGCTGGGACCCGAGAAATACGGCCCATAAGCCGAAGGAGGAGGAAGATAAGGCGGGGCAAACCCCCAAGGTGGGTATGAGTATGGAAAAGGAAAATTCGGAAACCCTTGACCCTGCGGCCCCTTGACCGAACCAGACCCTTGCCACTGTAAGGGAAACTGATGGAAACCTGTAGTTGGCACCTAACCCGGCCCATACCCCATAGCCCATGGAGGATAATAACCAGCCCCGGGGGGGTAGACATAAATGTGTGCCCCATAGATGCTCCGGGGTCGCGCCTGGGAGGAAAAGGCAAGTGTCCCACTGGATATAAAGCGCCCATCCCCGTTGAACTACCCGTATCTAGACTCTGTGTGGCACACACTGCAGCAACTGGAGTGGGAATTGGCAATGAAACAGAAATGAGACTGGGGAATCGGGGAGGAGGGGGGCGGGAGAAGTAAAAGGAACCCCAGGGGGGAAGAGTGCCCCAGAGGAGGGCGGAGAGGGGGAAAGATGGAAGAAGAAAATGCTGAGGCTGGGACAAAGAAGTGGAAGGGACCTGAATGGGACTGGATGCAATGAGGGGGGAGGGAAGGGGGGTAGAAACAAGCACTGTTTGATGGGGGGAACTGCCAGGGGGAAAAGGTACAGTGGCCTGGGAAAACGCTGCAGCAGGGGACTGCTGACAGCCAGAAGTTATGGTGGGGGGGGGGGGGGGTTTATAACATTTCCAGCCCCCTGGATAAAAACGCAGGGCCTGCAGCCTCTCCCCCCTCCGCAGCAAGGACCACCTGGTCCCCGGCGGGGGGAGGATCAACAGAAGCCAGGAAAACATTGGTGGCAGCGGTGGAGCTGACAGGCGCTCCGCGAGCGCCCGATACTACAATGGCCGCCGGGACCCCTGCACCTGACAGCGCATGCGCGGCCGAACATGCGCGCCTCCGCGTGTGCGCAGAAACCTTTTTCGCAGTCGCGGCGGATGTACCCGGTCTGCCGGCTCCCATCCCGGAGGGAGGGCGGGGAGAACAGTCTGCGGCGAGTCCCGGAGCTGGGCTCGCTGCTTGGGGAGAGGAGCGGAGGAAAGGGAAGCCTCAATAAGGCGATGGGGGGGTACCCGGACCCGTCTAGCACGGAGCATGTTGAAAGCCTGGGAAAAGGGGTGAGAGAGGATGGAAAGGCAAGAAGGAGGGGGGGTAAATTCGGAAAAAAGAGGGAAATAGGACAAAGAAAAGGGAAAGAAATAGCAAAGAAAAGCAGGGAAAACGAGAAAATATAAAGGAAAAGGCAAAAAACACAGACCACAGAAAATAAAGTACTAAAAAGAAAAACCCCGCTATAAAACAGAATCACACAGTATTACACAGTATTACACAGCATATAACAGTATAACACAGTAACACAGCATAAAACAGAATACAGCAATACTCACCAGGACAGCAGAGAGCAGATACTCACTCTAACAACTCCAGAGGCAAGTGGAAGTCATATCCTTTTCCTATATGTTATAAGCCTCCTCTGGGAACCTAACCCCTCCCCTTCCGGTTCTACTGATTGGTAGCTCAGATTTTTACCACCACCCAGATAAGTTAACTCCTGGTATGCCTGTACTTTTTCTACTGCCTGCCCCCTCGGTCTCATTCAATCCCTCTGTTATATTTATCTGTAGGGGGGTGGTCTAGCTCTTTACACCAGCTAAACATGCCTCCAAGGAGGCACAGCCATGCCCCAATGGTTTAAATACACAAGTCCTAAAGGATTTTTTCATAACATGAAATAGTACTAAATAAAGCGAAAAAGATAATAAAAATGAGACTCACCAAGCAGCTGCACCACGTTATAAAGCTACAAATCTGTCATTTTTAGCCGGACTACCCTGTATAAGTGGAAATTATATTCCGGTCTGATGCCAGTACAGAGGTCTGCCATTAAGACTCTGAGATCAATAACAATGTCAATCTTACATGTGTGTCAAAGAGAGAGGTAGGCTGCTTATAGTTCAAGAGAAATTGTAAGGGTTTGATTAGCAATCTGGAGTATAAGGGGGAAGATAGGGTTATTCCTGCACAGTGATGCTCCTAGTTTGAACATACACAGATGGAAGACAGGGTCTAATGAGGTAACTAGACTAAGGGGAGGAGTTGATTGTTTTTAAATCTGTATGTAACATTATGGGGGCTGACCAATGACAAACTAGTTGTCTGTTGGCAAGGCAGGAAGTATATGTCTAGCCAGAGCTAGGGTCACCTGGTGTCATCCTGACAAGAGTCTGTGTATTATTGATGATATGTACAAGTAAAGCATCGTCATTCAAGAAATAAGTCATTGTGTCTCTCATCTGCCGGGTGTCAGTGTTGCAAATGCCATAAGTAAAACATAATATGCTAGTAAATGACCAGCAACATTATTATGCTAGTTATAATTTACATCAACTTTTAAACCATAACAACTTATAATATATCAATGATCATTTCCTACATGATGAAATTTGCCAGTAATACTACCCAGGAACAACTAGCATACCAGCAGTAATGTCCAGCAATATTTTAGTTATAATCTATAAATGTAAGATTTAAAATACAACAATGCTTGGCAAGGTATAATCTGCCGTGGTATAATAACAAGCATTGTGATATGTCATTGGTAAATATTAACCAGCAAGCTCTAATATGCTGGTGACAATGCCCAGCAAGACCTAATGCAATTGCTAATGCTCTGTAAGACCATAGCACATGTTGATGTGGTACTGCATATAAAGAGTTAGTATACAGTAATTGTCATGAAACATAAGGGTTTAGGTGTAATAGTGGGAAAGAGGGTGATGACAAAATTACACAACTGTGTGTTCCTTTGTCAATCAGGAGTAATAAGTTAGTATGTTAGTAAGGTGCTTATGCTCATAAGATACATAGGCGAGCAAATAAAAATGCAATAATATTTGCGTTAGATTTTACGCCATTCAAGTGAGTTACTACCGTATTCATCGGGGAGCGCATTGCCTATATGCACTCATCCTTGAATACGGACGAGTGTGTGCCCGTTTTTAAAAAACGCACATCATGTTCCTTTTGCTTTCCTTAATGAATCAGGCCAAACGTGTTTAAATCAGTGATGGTCATCATATGGCACTAGGGCCGCATGTGGCCCTCTGATCCATCACATGCAGCCCCCAGCTAAAGAATAATTTTACAGTGTTGAACTCTTTCATATTCAGTTTATCATAGAAAACCAAAACAGTAATGTAGGCATGAAAGTGGAAATCAATGCTGCTCATGCGTGATACCAGAAATTGCATTTATTTAAGGTGCCATCCGGTGACCATGCTTATTGTAGTTGTTTTTGTAACACAATAGACACACTTAGGTTAGTTATTAGGCACGCCTCAGAGAGTCTCAGGCACGGCTCAGAGAGTCTCAGGCACGGCTCAGAGAGTCTCACGCATTGCCAATTTCTCGCCTTAAGTCTAAAAGAAGAGTACTCTATCTACAGTTACAGGGCATATGGTCACACTTACTATATGGAGAATGGTGCCGTTAATGTATACAGAGCAAAATACAGAATTATATACAGAACAAGAGAAGTTTCTCTGTTATGTGTCTTTTCTGTTTTTTTCAGTCTATCTTTTTTGCTGTGTTCCTGTTTTGCTTTTTTCCCTTAGATTCAGGACCAGCAGGCAACGGTAAGCCCGGGAAGCATTGCAGGAGCGTGCTGCGTTTACCGGGGTGCCCTGCCTGCGGTGAAAAATGTTGTTTTTTCGGCACGGGCTTGTGCTCCTGTACATTCCGAGTCCCCACTGGGGGTGAGCAGTGCATGTATAAACTCCAGCAGGGGGCGCTGGAGATTCCAGGGCCATGCTAGGATTAAACAAGAACATTAATAGCAAATGCAAAAGAAAAACCATAGGCTGCCAATAAAAACAACAAAAGTTAAAATATCTTTTATATCAGCCTAACCTACTCTAGACAGACCAACGCTAATTAGCGATTAGTTGCTACGGGTTACTACTTATTGACACTTATTATGAGTTTATGACTCTTTTCCAGCTTGCAGCACTGAAATGCACTCCTTGATATAAAGCAGCATTTGCATGCAAAGAACTACAATGTAATGTAACCCAGACATCTGCTTCGGATAACCCAACACGCATCAGATTGGCCAAATACATTTCTGATCCGATGAATGTCTATGGGTAAAGCACGTTTGTATTGTTAATAAACAAACCTGACAGCATAATATGAGACAAAATTGATAGTGTACTTGTAGATGCTATCATAGTACGAGCTGCAAAACAACATAATCTAAACATGGAAATTTTACATCAGATCTCTAATTCACTCCAACAGCCTTAGCAATCTGTCGCCCTAACTATTATCCCTTCAGATTGAAAGAGAGGGAGAGAATTCAGAGTAAGTTAGCAATATTGTTATCAAAAATAACTCACAGCCACATCAGCTTAGATTTCTGGTTAATGCTCTTGGGCAGACCGTTACGAGTCTTTATGCATCAAGAAAATGAGTTATTAAGATTAGCATGCATGGCTGTCAGATTATACGCTGCTTCCCAGTGGGGGAAAAAAATCTCGGTTGTCTTGATATGGCACAATTAACTGAATAAGTAAAGGACACTGTGCATTGATGGCAATTCAGAAGTCTAAAAAATATTCTGTATAGTATCCCAAAATTCAGTGTCATTTGGCATATAGGGATATGTATCTTAATATTCAGACAAAATCTCTATAACAAAATTGCTGCCAGTCCCTGTATACATTTCCTGGGCATTGTGGATAAGTAGATGAATCTATGGATGTCATACTGTATGTCTGGAGGGCACTAACATGCAGATTTCACTGTATTTTTTATATACTGCTTTTCTGTTTGCACTATAGTGCTCCTAATGACAAGGTTGTAACTAGAGATGTTCACTGACCCCTGTGTTTTGGTTTTGGATCTGTATTAACTTCATCTTTTGGTTTTGGATCTGTATTTTTTTTGAAAAGTTACTAAAATCTGCTAAAATCACATAATTTGACTCTTTTTTTTTGTTCCTACATTATTATTAACCTCAATAACACTAATTTCCAGGTTATTTCCAGTTAATTGTAACCACCTCACGGGTAACAATATTGTTTTCATCCACTTTCAGCCAAAGACTGCAGCGAGCTGGTTGGATACTTAGTGACAGAGCAATGGCACACACACACGGCAGTTCATAGTACATCTAGGTATCATTGCCACACAGCAGTGGCAGAAAAGAAAAGTTTTGCAATAGGGAATTGTCCTTGAGCCCTCACACCCACCTTTATGTTGAATATTAAAAAGTGGCTGAAGTGCTTGGTTTGTTTGGGCCCCCACAAAACAAGCTACCAGTACCTTAGCTGCCTTAAGCCCAAAAGTGCTGTCAATGAACTCTAGAGTGGCAAGATGTTGTTGTCATCATCCTCACCCTAATCAGTGTGTACATCATCCTCACACAAAATTAATTCATCCCTGCTGGAATCCACCATTACAAAAGTCTCTGCACTTTCATGTAATTGGTGGTAAAGGCCTTCCTCATAGAATTTGTAGTTCATTTTGATGAACATTGTCATTTCCATATCTTTAGGAAGTAGCCTCCAACGCCAAAGAAAGGAAAAGTGGTGCAAAATGGAATTGTCCTTGGGCTCTCCCACCCATTCTTATGTCTGATCTTAGAAAGGACATGCATAGTTTAACAAACCAAGCACTTCAGTGACAAGGAGAGTGAGTTTTGTGGCTGATGTGCTTGCATTGTTTTAGCCCCCACAAAAAGTTACCAATGGGCTTAAGGCAGCTAAGCTAACAGTGCTGTTAATGAACTCTACAGTGACAAGTCCTGCACCAGTGGAACCAGTTCTTGCCAGTGATAAGAAGAAGGCCATTGTCATGCCTGGGCATAAGACAAAAAAATCCACCTCTTATGGGTGGAATTATTTTTACGCAGATCCTGAGAACAGTTGTCTAGCCATTTGTAGCGTTTATAAAGCCATAGTGAATAGAGGTAGGGACCTTAACAATATAGAAACCTCATCCATGCTACGTCATTTGCAGCGAGTTCATGGCAAGGTCATGGGATAATCGGAAACTTATGCTAAAAGAATAACAAGCAGTTCAGCATCAGCTACCTCCCTTCTCTCAGCTAGATCCCAGCATCTGCAATCTACACACCCAACAACTTCATCATCAATATCCTCACTAGTGATCGGAGTTAGTCCTGCATCAAAGTTGCTGAGGCTAGATGACTCCTCCCCTATACAGGATTCCTGAGAAGCATCCTTTAGCGTATGGCCTGCTGCTGTTGCTCCTGCTGCTTGGCGTGGTTCTTCAACCCTAAAACCGACCAAGAAGAAGACTACTAGTAGTTTACGACAATTGTCTGTTAAACAATCCTTTGCAAGAGAAAGAAAGTATGACAGCTGTCACCCAGTGGATCACAGGCACCCTGTTGACTATGTTAGAATTAGATCTGCATCCAATATCCACCATTAATGCAGCAGGTTTTAGACAGTTAATTGAGGTCTTGTGTCCCTGTTACCAAATTCCATCTCAACACCATTTTACTAGACAAGCAATTCCTCACCTGTACCAGAAGGGTACAAAAAAAGAAAATTATTGGGCAACAAAATGCCATTCTACCCACTGTACACAGATATGTGTACAAGTGGAACTGGGAAATATAAAGGTTATATCACTGTGACAGCCCACTTGGTTGGCACTGGATTGATGAGTCGCCTTCAGCCGCAGGAACAGCAGCAGCATCTAACAAACAATGCTAGATCTTTCAGAGGCAGGTGACTCTATGTATCACCTGCTTCGCTAAGAGGCATACCTCTGACAACCTGTTTGAAAAACTAAGGGATGTCATTGCAACATGGCTTATCCTGCTTGGACTCTCCTGAGGATATGTGATTTCTGATAATGCCACCAATATTGTTAGAGCATTACAACGGGGAGAATTCCATCACATTCCCTTTTTGCTCACACAATCAACTTGGTGGTACAAAGCTTTTTGAAAAATGACAGTGACATGCGGGAGATGCTGTCTGTGTCCTGAAATTTTACGGGACATTTTTGGCATTCTGCAAGAGCATGTAGGCGATTGCAGAAGCTGCAAGAAGAATAGAATTTGAGGGGCATGTACTATAGTCCAGCGCAGTGGAGAATACTTTCCGCTTTCTGTAAGGTGCTGAAACCACTCGAAGTAGTCACCTGTGTAATGAATTCAGACACTGTTAGCTTGAGTCAAGTGATTCACCTATTTAGACTTTTGGAAAAGCTGGAAGAGAAATTCAAGGGGAAGATGAAACAAATTAATTTTGCTGTGTCGGATTTGTAGATCAAGTTCTTTATTCGCTTCGCCAGGGTCCATGAGTTATCAACATCTTGAAATCGGATCACTACATTTTGGCAACTGTGCTTGATCATAGTTTTAACAGCTATGACTTTTCTTTCTCTCCAACTGACCCAGATCTGAAGAGATGCAATGAGTTCCTGGTTAGCAAACTGACAGCTGAAGGGGTACATGACACGTCGACGTCTTCTACTTCAGTTTCTCTGACAACTGGTGCTAGGAAAAAACTTAGCTTTCCCAAGACACCCAGTAGTGATGTAGATGAGTCAGCACTACATTTTGACATCTGGTCCGGTCTAAAAGAATCACCCAAAAATCGTGACAGCTCTCTCTTTTAATGAACTACAAATTCCACAAGGAAGCCCATTACCGGCAAGCCATTAATGTTGGATTCCAGCGGGGATATATTAGTATTGTGTGAGGATGATGAACAAACTGATGAGGGTGAGGATGATGACAGTGTAGATTGCAGGTGCTGGGAACTAGCTGAGAAAAGGGAGCTAGCTGATGCTGGTATGCTTTTTAATATTTTGGGTAGAATGGCATGTTGGCATTTTTATGGTTTTCTACAGTAAACATTCCCTCCGTTAGAGAGGTGTTTTTTTTTTTTTACCACTGTAAGAGCTTGTTTTTTGGATTTCAGTTTCCCTGACTTAAACCCACTATGCCCTTAAGCATAGGCTTTAGTAGATGGCGTAGAAGGATTAGTATCACCATAACTGGTGCCAGCAGCTGGTTGCCATATCGATGGCGCTGAGCTATGGCACTGAAACTGGAGAATGACAAGAACACTGCTACCCTTTGTGTTTCTGTTTGAGCAATGGCACTGAGACTGGAGAGTGACAAGAACACTGTCTGCTACCCCTGTTTCTGTGTTACAAATGACAAGCAATGGCACTGGAGACTGATAAGAACACTGTCACCCCTCCTTTCTCTGTGTGAGCAATGGCGCTGAGCAATGTCACTGAATACTGATAAGAACACTGCCACCCCTCCTGTTTCCGTATGAGCAATGGCACAGACAGGGGCGGATTTGCCATTGAAACTACCGGGAATTTTAACGGTAGGCCAGTGGCCACAGGAGGCCACAGAATGTTTTTTTTTTTAGGGTGTTTAAAAAGAAATAAATTATGTGTACCCCAATTAAGGGCCTGGTGCCAGCAGGGGGCGATGTGGTGGCCGTGAATCCCTCCCTCCATTGTGGCTGCCGGATGTCACATGGGACATGCACCACATGACAGGTGCAGTACCATGTGTACGCGCTGCGCCACAGAGGAGAGGAGTTTCCAGCGTTACAAGGTAAGTGTGAGGGAAATGAGGGGCGCCACCTACTGTCATTTTAAGAGAAAGAAGGAGGGGTGTCTGCTGTCATTTGTGAGAGAAAGGAGGGGAGCTGCTGTAGTGTGTGAGGATAAAGGAGGAGGGCTGCTGTCATGTGTGAGAAAAAAGGAGGGGGGCTGTTGTCGTGTGTGAGAAGAAAGGAGGGTTGGACTAGGTGAAAGAGGCAATGTATATTGAGATAGCTGTGATTTTAGTCATAGAATAGTCCCATTATCCTATACGTTTACAAAATATAATGCAATGAACAGTTACATACGCAAAAGATATTAGTGTCTTGACAGTGTTATTTGCATTTTTCATATAAAATGTAATTTTTATCGATTTAAAAATCAAATGGGTACTTTCTTTCCTGCACTAGTCAACATGGAAATCCAAAAACTAGAGACACAATTTGACATAATATAGCAACGACACTACTGAATAAAGTACAGTCAACTGGAGGAGACGATACGATAACAGCCAATGAGAAACAGCGAGATAGTGCTGCTGGTGTCATCAATATTATTTATTTTTTATATAAATTATTATATATTTATTATACCAGGCATTCGGTACCAGTAAAAGATATGCCTCCTAAGAAATATATATCGGGGATACATCCAAGTATCATTAGAAGCTAGGAATTAAATGACCCCCAGTACTCAACTGGCGGTCATTTAGGAAGCGCAAGGTGGCATCACATAAAATCTTGCTTGGTGGTGACGTATACCTCAAGTTCCACAGTTGCGCCTAGACTTCCTTCACAGGGACGTACTTTACACCGTCCTGGTGCACATCAGTGGAAGAGAATATACCTTTTGGGCATTTTGCCCAATGTCAAGAAAGCTTTAAGCAAGCAAAAGTGACACTGTCACTCGCATGATTAATTTAAGATGTAACCAAGGCTAAGCCCAACAGGAAAAGTTTAATCCAATGAAATGGGTGGTTTTAAAGCGGTAAATGGCTGTGCTGAAGTGGTTTATACTTTAACTCCTGTTTAGATTTTTCTGCCTCCCCCGCAAACATTTCTATTTAATGGAGGTGTTCCTCGAGCGAACCTTAAAGTGCACTGTGTGCAGGGCCGGATTAAGGGAAAGGAGGCACCCGGGCTAAGGTACTGTGAGGGCCCCCCCCTATGAGCCCCCCCCCGTGAGCTTACCTCCTTCCGTTGTTCCACTCCCTGTAGTACTTACACGGCACGCAGTAATCTCCTTACTTAGAAGATCACGTGAGAGTGCGACTATGAGTCATAGTCTCAATCTCACAAGATCTCCTCAGAAGTCCTACAGTGACAGCAGGCAGCTAACAGCATAACATTTGCTGTTAGCTGCCTGCCATTCTCCTTGATGAATGCCGGCAGGCCCCCCAGCTGCCCGAGGCCCCTGGGCTGTAGCCCCTTTAGCCCTATTGTTAATCCGGCTCTGACTGAGTGGACCAGCTAACAGCACCGGTTCAAAAGTGGTGGAAAACCAAGGCTGTTGTGCGTCCATTGTGTTTCGTAAATGAGGTCCCGCGATTTCTCCGATGTACTTTGCAGTTTGCTTTTTCTGCTCTAGCTGTTAAAAGGTACAATTTATATTTTAGAGAATTGAGGTAAGATTTTGCCGGAGGCGTTACCAAGTTATCAAAACACCCTGGGACCAGTCTTAACAAGCTTACGGTATTTTCAGTTATTATTACCATGCACAACAGCACAAGTTAGAAACAAACAGGAGATTTATATTTATTATAGCTATTACTGGTGTGTAAATTTCCCTTGATATAAAATAATCTATAAAAAATATAGCAAATAAAATAATCACCTCTTAAAATGCAGGGCACTGTATTTGAGATACTAATGTCAGCACCTAACAATACTCCAGAATGTTGGTCATTATACCACTAAGCTATTTGCACTGTGACCATTTTTTTTGTTAACACAACAGCTTGAGACATGTCATGTAATCTCCAGAATTAGGGCACATTTCTTAATTATCAGTATAGCACAAGCTGGTTGTTCTTTTTTTCAACAGAATTCCTTAATTTATTTACATTAAAGGCACAAACGGTGCTGACAGATCCCTTATGCGCTCACTTCTTGCCCACTTTGATTCATCCCACTGAAGCTCTCTCCAAGTTAGGTCCTTTACTTCATTCACATACGACCATCTTGCCACGCTAATGGTAATCACGACAGGTCAGAGAAGAGAAGACTAATGACAAGAACACAGGGGGCACAGCTGAAACGTGGCAGATGAATGCCAGGCCTCTTTCTTATGCATTTTATGACGGACTTATCAGGTAAAATGGCAGTACATAATAAAATGAGTGCAGAATAGCCAAATAAAAAAGGAAATGACTTGCACCAGATCACCAATAAATCACCAATAAATGCGGTGGGGGGGGGCGGGGGTGATCAAAAACATTGGTGGTCAGTGGAAGGTAACAGGCAGCCAATTGCCAGGCTGCCTGTTGCTGTATAGGCTCCCAGAGTACTATGCAGCAGACAGGAAGTCTCATATCACTTCCTGTTTGCCTCATGTGAGAAGCAACGCCGGCCAACTCAACTAAAGGCAAGTGAGTGAGGGGATGGGGCTGCCTATACTAAAGTACGGAGGGGCAGTCTATACTATACTATGGGGGGGCTGCCTATTGTAAACTATTGGGGGGCTGCCAACTCTAAACTATAGGGGGACTGCCTATACTAAATTATGGGGGTGGCTGGATATACAAAACTATGGGGGGGGGGGGGCTGACAATTCTAAGCCATAGGGAGGGACTGCTTATTCTAAACTAAATTATGAAGGGGCTGCCTATATTAAACTATAGGGGGGCTGCCTCTATTAAATTATAGAGGGAGGCTGCCTATTTTAAACTATAAGGGGGTGCTGCTTATATTAAACTTTAGAGAGTGAGATAGAGGGGGGCTGTCTATTCTAAACTTTGGGGGAGGGGCTGCCTATTCTAAACTATGGGGGGCTGTCTATTCAAAACTATGGGGGGGGCTGCCTATTCTAAACTATTGGATGAGGCTGCCTATACCAAACTAAAGGGAGGGGGCCTGCTATAATGTGTGAGGGAAAAGGGGTGTATGTTGCTATATGTGTGAGAGAGTGGGGAGGGTCTTAATATATTGGGTAATTTGAGGGAAGGGAGGGGGACTGTCTTAATAGCATTTTGATGGGAGGTAGGCTATTAATATGATTGTGGAGTTTAGGTGGGGGCTAAATATTTAATGGGTGCTCTTTTATTTGTGGAACGATGGTGGGGCAATTTAATTTATTGGTGGGTCCAATTAAATCAAGATGGTGTGACAGGACCTTTAATGTAATGCTGGGGTGGTTTGAGGCTATTAATTGAATGTGGGGCTGAGTGAAAATGGCTATTTATTAAATGTGAATATTAATTATTTAATTCTTGAGATGGTTGTGGGAAATGGCTATATTAAATGTAAATGCTACTAATTTATTGCTGGGGCTATTTTGAAGGAGGGAAACATGTTTATTTATTAAATGGGAATACTATTACTGTTATGTCAGGGATGGTTGGAGTTTAGATCTATTTATCAAATGTGAGTATTATTATTTTATTTTTGGGGCTGGAGGGAGGCCTAATTATTAAATGTGGGTGCAATTGATTTAATGCTGGGGCTGGTTGGAGTTTTCTTAATTTCATTTACCCAATTTTTTTCTCCAAATAGGGCCTCCAACATTCCAGGTTCCAGACAAGCAGCAACTGATCTAAAGAAACCAGCAGCCACAGGTTGTGAAAGTGACCTGGAAAACAAAAAGTAAAGTCAATATTTGTTTTCCCTCCTTCATGCAAGTATCCATCAACACTGCAATGGCAATAAAGTATTGATAAGGTTAATACTTTTATATCTGTTAAGTACACATTTAGAAATGTCTGAGTTTTGAGTCAGCACATCAAGTAGAAAGATTCCAGTAGATATTTCTAGAGCAAGGCTGCCTGAGTCATACTAGTCCTGCCCAGGGCTGAATTAACCATAGGGCTAACTGGGCAACAGCCCAGGGGCCTCGGCCATCCAGGGAGCCCTTGAAAGTGCTCAACAGCATTATTGATCGGTCAGGGGCCGATCAATGTTGCTGAGCACTTTGACTGCGGTCCTTCCCTGGCTTGCTGTAGTCTCCTTACTGAGGAGATCTCGTGAGTCTCACTCTCACGAGATCTCCTCAGTAAAGAGCGTACAGCGCGCCAGGGAAGAACCGCTATGCCAGGAGAAGGAGGTAAGTGCATTGGGGCGGCTCGGATAATGGGGGTGGGGGGGCCCTTACGGGGGAATGGCGGCCCCGTTAGCCCAGGGGCCCCTATTCCCTTAATCCGGCCCTGGTCCTGCCCAATTTCTTGAAAGTGCCATCCATTTATAACTCTTTACTTAGCCTACAAGTACAATTATTTTACTTAAAGAAAGCAGCGATTTTTTAATCATGACCTATCATCAGACATGACTAATGATGCAAAGATTTGCATACATTTTGGGCCTCATTTGCAAAGCACAATGGTTGCACTGACACTTCCTTTCTGCTGGACCAGGATATTGAACTACTAACCACTAACTGACTTGTGATTACTGAAGACACCAGCCCAATCCAGCCTCCAAATTTATCATATTTTTTTTTTTCTGATTTCTGACTTCCTTATCAAGTAAAGATGAGGCATGACTGACTTTACTGCATTACAATCTCTTTTGGAAAGCTTGCGTGTATTTCCATTGTGGCTTCCATTGTTTCCACAAAGCCACCACAGCTTGTCTATACCTTTTGTTGGTAGGTAGAAGATCAGTTTCTCCGTCATCATCTTCATCATCATCTATTTATATAGGTCCACTAATTCTGCAGCGCTGTACAGAGAACTTACTCAGTCCCTGCCCCATTGGAGCTTACAGTTTAAATTCCGTAATATACACACACATACACACACACACACACACAGAGACTAGGGTCAATTTAATAGTAGCGTATTAACCTACCAGTATGTTTTTGGAGTGGGGGAGGAAACCAGAGCACCCGGAGGAAACCAACGCAAACACGGTGAGAACATACAAACTCCACACAATTAAGGCCATGGTCGGGAATCGAACTCATGACCCCAGTGCTGTAAGGCAGAAGTTCCACCATTTTTAGGTAGACTATATTTATTGATTATGACACACCTTTGGTATCTGTCATCCCATAGTGGTTGAGCATTTTGCTAATTATAACACAAACTGATTCTGCTTGTCTCCTTTTCTGTGTGACATGTAGAAGTTGTGACATGTAGAACTCCATTTCAATGTCACCACTGAGGATGGCGTTTTGGGTGTCATGATACCTAAAGTAATTTTCTTCTTCCGTACAGCTACCAGAACCAACAGGGTCATCATTGTACTTTACTGTACTTTTGTGAGAGGCAAAAGTGACATCATCATTAATTTATAAGCTTCACCATATTTTGCAAATATACCATTGCAAATAATCTTGCCTCGAATTGCAGAACTTTATCTTCAGAGCTGCACTTGATCTTAAAAACCCATGTATATCTAATTGCAATTTTACCTGGTGTTAAGTTGGTTGAAAGTTTGAATTTCTTAATCAACATCGTTCTTAATCACCTCTGCCTCTTTGATACATACAGTTCTTGCATCTCTTTCTTCGACTTTTGCTCTTGACATTGTTTTTGTTGCTTATCGTTGATTTGCGCCTCCTTACTCCTGGAGAGGTAGAACAGGGGTGGGAAGAGGCGTGTAAGAGTAGGGAGAGTACAGTAAGGACGTATTAACACAATTGCTATATAGTTAGAGGTCATCACCACAGACCACTTCAAAATATCTGTGTCCCCCCCCCCCATAAGCGATTCAAGCCCCAGCACTCATACAATGGGATAGTTGCTGCTAATGCGGGGGGAAGAATAGTCCCCTTGCAATATCCACAACCAGCACCAGGCTGGTACTGGTCACACTATAGCAGAGATGGGGTCCTCTTGCCATTATATATATATATATATATATATATAATATATAAATTCCCTAGGGGTATCAGGTCTTGTAGAAGATTCCTCACAATACTGTTACATTCAGCCTTAATAAGTATTGCCATGTTCTGTTATAGCACTTGCGGCCTTCTGTTGATTATTTTACTTCTTCTACTGAGTCATTCTCTTACCAAACTCAGCATTTGACCTTTAGGGTACCAAGTTTCTTCCATATCAAATATTCACATGTTTTATGTTGCTGTCTATAGTTCTTACCTCAGTCTTATGCCTTTAATGCTGGTTCTGCACTGGGCACATTGTCTCTGCTATTCTCCTCTGGTATTCATCTCCAAGTTCTACTTTAACACATACTTGCCTACTTTGGAGATCTTCTGTCCGGAAGGGGAGATCTTAATGCAGCTTCCTGGGGATGTGACCGTGCAAATTAACATTTTTAGGCCCCACCCCTCTGCCAAACCATACCAATTTTGTCCAATTACAGCAGGGGGTGAGGCTGGATGTCACAATAAGCCCCACCCCCACTTCACCAGCGACCAGGGCAGGATGCAGGAGATTGCCCAACTCTCCCGGTAGACTGGGAGAGCTCCCAAAAATTTGTCAGTCTCCAGCACATTATGGAGGAAGAATGCTTTAACATATTCTAATATGAGCTTGTCATCTGAGAATAAATGGTAGTTACAGGCCTTTCATAGCTGTCTGAGAGAGCAATGAGCAGCAATACCTCTCCTTTAGTTCTCATCCAATACTGTATAGGTACATTACCATTTTCAATATAGTCCTGAGCAGGGCCGGACTGGCCATCTGACACTTCTGGCAAATGCCAGCAGGGCCGATGGATAGATGGGCCGGCCCAACTCTTCCTGGATTCTGGGGGAGGGAGCAGAGGAGCGCGCAACTAAGGTGGCTGGTTCCTCCGCATCTAAGGTGGCTGGTTCCTAGGGAGGAACCAGCCACCTTAGTTGCGCGCTTCTCTGCTCCCTGCCCCCCTATGCTCGGCACTATTCCATGCAATCTGGACACAGCATCCAGTTTTTTTTTCCTGGATGGGTGAGGTGGTTCACGGGGGTGCTACGATTCTCACGTGCGGGAGGGGGAGCGGGGGGTGTCGCGAATCTCGCTCAGGGGGGGTTTTGGGGAAGGGGGAAGGGTTGCTGTAATGTGGGGGGTGAAGCTGATTGCTGGAATGTGGGGGTAATGCTGGTTGCTGTAATGTGGGTGGGTATTTATGTAGTATAAGTGTGTGCAGGGGGGGTATTTATTGCTGTAATTTGGGTACTAATAATGTATTGTCATGGTATTTATTGATGTAATTGGGGTGCTAACAATGAAATGTTGAGGGTCATTAGGAGAAATAAATACCCCCCCCCACAAACACACACTCATACTACATCATATTGTGCTGCAACGCACACTTTGCCAGCATCAGTGTGCAACAATATAGTGCATGGAGCCCACAACACGTGGGCCTGTGTGCTTTAAATGCCAGGGCAGATTTTTAGTCCCAGTCCGGCCCTGGGCCTGAGTATGCTTTTGCAGTTTCATATTGGCATACATGCACAATTTTATCATCATCTATGCTAAAAGAAGTGTACTTCTGGCCTTTTTGATCTTTCTTGACTCAGTCATCTGGGAGTGGAATATGCCTGACCTTTTCTATATATTTCCATGAACCTTTCCTTATTAGCAGCACCTTCACTTTAAACTGCCATCACTGGTAATTCTGGTTTGTCAGATTTGCCACTGTGACCTTACTGACTTCCTATTAACAGCTATTTTTCTAAAGCTCTTGACTTTCACTGTTGCACTGGGCCTGTATCCTTTTGCAGCAAAAAATGAGGACATTGTCCAGGTGTAATAATTTAAATATGTTTTTATTAGCGAGCAAAACTTATAAGCTGGTTCTTACATTGCAGCAACACATTTCCCAGCTAACTGGCCCTTTTTAGTTTTCTGTCATCTGTCCTTTTCTTTTAACTTTATTAAAAACGTAATGAAGATGTACGACCTGCCGGAGCCTGGCAGGAAGGGAGGTCATGGAGATAGGCATGATGGGAAGTTCCTGTTCTTTGTTCTGCATTCTTGTTATGTATGTTATGCTGAGTAAACACTGATTCATTAAGGAAAGTAGAGCAAAAATTAATAACTTTGCAACTTGGCAAAATCATGTTGTATTGGAGGGGGAGGTAAATTTAAAATGTGATGACAGATTTATAATTGGGGTAGGGCATGTCCTAGATCAACTTTAGATTTCAATGTACAAATAAAGCTATCAAATATTTGAAAAAACATCCAGTATTTATCTTATATACTAAATTTGACTGGTGCAGAGGCAGTAGATAAAGTAGACATTTGTCTATAAGGAAGGGGAGGATAACGAGGACTCCGAAGCGCTTCTAAAAAAATATGTTTACCTGTAAGGAATGTAATAATGGACAAGCATATATTTAATACCACAAGCTAAAAGCATGATGAAAATGTGCAGTCATATGTGTCAACATTAAAGCAACTAGCAAAAGAAATGTGATTTTTGGCGTCATCAACAACAACCTAATCAGAGCCAGAATTGTTTGTGGTATTCATAATGATACTGTACGCACACAGTTGTTAAGAGAAAAGAATTTGAAACTGCCATTCACATCTGCTTGCTTAATGAATAGTCTGAGAGGAATATGAAGGAATTAAGAAAGGAGGCAGAAGTATGTAATATATTACATACTTGGTGGTGTGTATACAGCACACACCATCACAATATATGCAATGCCAAAACTGTAGTGGGCACCACCCACCTGAGTGGCGAAAATGCCCAGGCCTTTAAGAAGCACTGTAACTCCTGTAATAAATGGAACCACTTCACAAAATGCTGCAAATCCAAATGCACAATCGCACCTAGCACGCCACATGAAACACTGAGGGAAAAGCAATCACATAGAGTTAATAACGTGGAGACAGAGTCTGTATCAGAACCTGATATATTGTGAGAGTGTAGATCTGGTCGCTGAAAAGGGAGAAATCTTTACTAGCCTCTATGTCAAACACAAAAGAAACATAGTAAAAATAAGAATTGACACTGGTGCCAGGTGCAACGTCATGTCAAACCCACAGGCACTAATTGACCAGACAGATTCAGTAAACCTTGTGGTGTATGGAGGTCAAATCATTAAAACTATGGGCGCGGCCACACTAGAGTTCACGTGTGTGCTATTACAGTTTTACATCATTGATCGTGACGTCAGACCATTACTGGGAATGTCTGATAGCGTTAAACTGGGCTTAATACACCTTGGAGCCGAAGTCCATATGGTACTGCCAGATACCCCAGAACTCAAGGAATTCAAAGATCTATTTGACGGTGATACCATTGGTAAACTCCCTGTCATTTGCCACATGCTACTGAATGAGTCAATTGTCACCACAGTCTGTCCACCCCAACGCATCCCTGTTGCTATGAAGGACAAAGTGCTTGCTGAACTAGGCCACATGACAAGGCTTGCTACAATTAACCCCAATAGAGGAAGCAACACAGTGGGTCTCAGCCATGGTAGCTGCAGTGAAAAAAGGCGGGTTGGTAAGACAAAGCATAGACCCTGTGCATCTAAACAAAGCACTACTGAGGCCTCGACACCCATTCAGAATGGTCAAACAAGTTGTTGCTGACATGCCTGAGGCAAAAATCTTCAGCATTCTGGATGGTAAATGTGGATTTTGGCACATACTGCTGGATAAAGAGTCATCCAGGCTCACCACATTCATGACACCCGGGAAGATATGCTTTTTTGCGTATGCCTTATGGCCTCACCACCGGTAGTGACGTTTTCCAACGATGCATGGAACAGTTGCTTGCAGGATACCCATGTGAAATCTTTGTCAATGACATCTTCATCTGGGGTCACAACATGTAAGAACACGATGAGCGCCTCCGTCAGGTGTTGGAAAGGATCCGTGCCATAAACTTAAAGCTCAGCCCAGACAAATGCAATTTCCAGGAGTCGGAAGTTCCATATGTTGGTCACCTCCTCACTGACAAGGGGGTCAAGTCAGATCTTGATGAAACGATGGACGTTCAGCAAATTCCATTCCCTAAGGACAAACTCAATCTCAAGTGATTCCTGGGAATAAAAAACTACCTGTCGAAAAATCTTCCCAACTACAGTTAGACAATTGCACAACTAAGACTGCTCCTACGTCAAGGTACAGAATGGTGCTGGCAGGAGCCACATCAGGCTACAGTTGCAAATTTAAAACACATATTAACAATCCCTCCAGAACTTCAGTACTTTAATGTGCATTTACTGGTGGTGATCTCTGCAGATGCCTCACAACACGAACTGGGTGCTGTTTGCCTCCAAAATAACAGACTGGGCACATAGCCTTCTCCTCCAGAGCACTGACAGAGGCTAAATCACGATATGCACAGATTGAAAAACACCTTTTGATATTAGAATTTCTATGCAATGTAGTGTCAGAAGAGGTGAGTGAAGTTTCTGTATTGGCAAGGAGGTTGAGGGATTTAGAAATCAATAGATCATGGATGGATGAAGGTTTGTTACAGATCTGGGGATAAATGTATGAATGTCCGATTTCTGCAAGTCGCCGGAAATCAGTGACTTTGCAGTGAAAATTTAAAGGGACAATGGCTTGTAAAGGCAAACTTGCCTTTACAAGCCATCCCCGCTTTTAATTTTACCTGCAAAGTCGCCGATTTCCGGCGACTTGCAGAAATCAGACATTCATACATTTATCCCCTGGTGTTTCAAAGTGCACAGGAGAAGGGAATAGAGGGTAGTGGAGATATGTGGATAAGGTTGACAGGATTGTAAGTACGGGGTGGATTGATAGGTTTGAGGCTGAGTGAAGAGAGTGAGCAGATAGTGGGGATTGTACGGGGCCCAGGGTTAGGTGAGATGTCACCAGCAGCCATCAGAAGCAGCAGGGTGAGAAAAAGGATTTGCGGGGAGGATTTGTGGGTGTAAGTTTTATTTCTGTTTATGTAGGCTGGTGAGTGTGGCGGGTGCAGGAGACACAACAGTTCATGTGTGCAGAGTAGCAAGGAGGGAAATAGTGAAGGGGAAATCATAATAAGAGGGGGAAATAGGATGATGGAGAAAGAAGAGGGGTTTAGAGAGAAGCTTGTAAGATTGTAAGCTTGCGAGCAGGGCCCTCTTACCTCTCTGTATGTATGTATTACCCAGTGTTGTTTTATTACTGTTTGCTCCCAATTGTAAAGTGCTACGGAATCTGCTGGCGCTATATAAATAAATGTTGATGATGATGATGAAGTGCGATGATGATGATAATGATGAAATGAGTGGAGAGTGAATAGTCTAGAGTTTAAATTGAGTAGGTGCATGCTGGAGAGATGTTAGAGATGGGAATAAATGTATATTAGTTAGGGTAGGTAATGAGAGTATGGAAAAAATCAATTGATTCAATATTGTGCAGGGTAATGGAAGAGGTAAAGATATTTTACCGCCCCTTGGCTGTTGTTACTAGTGTTGGCAGTTTCTGAAGCTCTGACACGACAAGGTCCAGGATGCAGGCAGTTGCGTGCACAGGGTCCAGCAGTCAAACAAAGATGGCAACATCAATCATAATTGAGCTTTCTGGTCGCTGAACAGAGGTTGAATCAGCAGTAACCGCTGAACAGAGATGGTAGTTCAGTAGATCCTAAAACTACCTTCTTTTTCGCATGAAATTGTTCCTCAGCACTGCTGTGATGTTTGCCAACCATATTGACAAATATCCAATTCTTTATATTTGTGAGAATATGGAAAAGTGGATTCTTGGGCAAAGAGCTGAGCCAGTGTACAGCTGTCTGCCTGATACACATACTTTTCTGCAGTAATCCAAATGGAAATGTCTAAGGTATGCGAATAGATTGCTTCAAATTGATATAAAAACTCTCAGCTGGAGGGGTCGATATGCGGCAGCCAATCATAAGTGCCAAGATAGTGTTGCTAATAGTTGTCATCATCATTGCGTATCACTGTGCCAGCCCTCCAGCATCAACTAGAGTTACACCTCCTAGAGGCATATCTAGGGTGCGTCCATGTCTAATTTTGCTACAATTACATGAACATGCCATTACGCCTCTGCGAGTCCCCATACTGCCTCTCCAGGGGTAGGGCAAGGCAAGGCAAGTCAATGATACACAATAACCTTTATATTAATGTATTTTTGGTACACATGCGCAGTATGGTAATGTGTATCTTATGCAAAAAAAAAATGGATGTATGTCCATCTCTAAATGTGTCCCTGTATCTTAACTGCAATGAGAAATTCTCTGCATGGCTGCTTATGAGTTTTGAATGCATTTCCCAAATACCACATTTCTCATTTGCAATGCAGGGTGACTGCTGCTGATCTGGTATGAAGACCTTGATTTGCGGCTTCTGGGTACCAATCCAGTTTGGTATTCCAATGTTCTGTTGGTTCCCACTCTGGTGGTGGGTGTGCTAGGGTGGTGCACCCTGAATCCGTGGGAGTTCTTGTTGTACTTGTAGGTCTGAAATCATTGGCAGCCAGAAGCTAATACCTGATGGGCACAGGGTTATATTATTTAGCTGAAGAGTCCGCATCCTGGTTTTGGTTAGAGGCACCGCCCTTGGGGGCAGGTTTGTTGGTTGCATTCCATCAGCCCAGAGGAGATGTGGGTTCTCTAAGGCTGGGGGTTTATGGATACCCAGTTGTTCTAAGGGTGCGCCCTTTAGAGGAAAACATTCACCCAGTAAATTTATATTGTAAGGGTAAGTGATCCTCATTGTGATATGATGGGAATTGGTTCTAACTGAGCTACTTATGATATCTCTTCCACCATACGTTTTCTCATGTTAATAAACGTGATCTCTTATTTTGCCAACTGCTGTCTGTGTCCTTTATTTAATGAAAAGGTTTTAATTATGGGGAGTCATGTCATGGTTGAATTTTACATATTTTCACATAGTTTTCATAACTAATGCATTTTCACAAATGCATTTTCTAAGGCCAGGGACATTTTGCTACTTAAGCCTAACCTTGGTTTTTCAGACATTTTTGCATGTGCGTATTTCATTCTTTTTATATTAGCTACCTATGTCACTAAAAAGTAGAGATGATCACTGAACTCCGTGTTTTGGTTTTGGATTCGGTTTTGGATCTGGATTACCGTCGTGTTTTGGTTTTGGTTTTGGTTTTGCAAAGCCGCCATTGCGTGTTTTGGTTTTTTGTTTTGGTTTTGTTTGGTTTTGTTTTGCTATTTTGTTGGAAAATCAATGTTTTTGAGCCTAAAATAACCCAATTTAGTGCTCCAACTGTTTCATAGATAAGTAATTGTAGAGGTAACAAATCATCCAAAAAACAGTTTAATTCCTGGTAGGTATGCCTTCATTTATTCTACACACAAAACAGATTGTTTTCCTCTCCATCTTTATATATTGGCAATGCAGCCATCGTCTTTGGATGTATATTACACCCTACACTTATAGTTAAATATGTAAAGAAATGGAAAAAGACAGTTTGCTTTCTGTCTCTATAGGCCCCCCTCCACTTGTTTAAAAATCCAAAAAATTCAGCCGTTATAGACTGTACAATATTAATTGAAATGGACAAAGCCAGTTTGAATTCTGGCTCTCTAGGCCCCCCTCAACTTGTCGAAAATACAAAAAAATTCAGCCGTTATAGACTGTACAATATTAATTGAAATGGACAAAGCCAGTTTGAATTCTGGCTCTCTAGGCCCCCCTCAACTTGTCAAAAATACAAAAAAATTCAGCCATTATAGACTGTACAATATTAAGAGAAATGGACAAAGCCAGTTTGGGGTCACTCTGTCTATGACACCCTACCCTTAAGGATAAATTGCCCAAACAGCAGCCTTTCAAGACGGTACGTGATATGGAAATGCCACAAGTCCCTTTCCTCTTTGGGGGTAGATTGCACCCTACACTTACATAGAAAGTTTTAAAAAGATGTTATCATCATCATCTTCAGCTTAATCCTCACCCTCATCAGTGTGTACGTCATCATCACAGGCTATCAATTCATCGCCGCTTGAATCCGCCATTAGAGAACAGTCAGTGCTTGGATGTCTTGGATGGTGAAGGCCTTCCTCGTGGAAGATGTATTTAATTTTTATAAACATCATTTTCTCCACATTTTTGGAAAGTTACCTTCTACGGCGATCACTGACTAGGTTCCCTGCTGTGCTGAACACTCGTTCAGAGTACACACTGGAGGGTGGGCAGCTTAAGTATTGCAAAGCAAGTTTGTACATGGGTTTCCAAATGGCCTGCTTTTCTTCCCAGTAAGGAAAGGGACTGTCTGACATTTCCATATCAACTACCTCTTGAAAGTGATCCTCCACCATCCTTTGCATGTTTATACTCATATTGGATGGAGTTATGGGCAAAGTGACAAATTTTTTTGAAAAATCCTTCAAACCAGCCCAGATGTTAAATTGTTCTGGTCTGCCCCCTGCGTCTTCCCTGCTTCTTTTTGGAAAATTAAATTTTTTACGAGCAGCAGCAGCTTGAGAAAGTGAAGGAGGACACGTCGGCAAGCCGAGGCCCAGTTCAGCGGCCAACTTGCTCCTTGCAAAAGTTCACATCTCGCTCATTTACAAGTAAAGACTCAATGTAGGTCTTAAACCTTGGATCAAGCACAGTGGCCAAAAGATACTGATCCGAGTTCAAGATCTTAATAACTCGAGGATCATTGTGAAGCGAATTAAGTACTTGATCGACAAGGCCAACATACTTTGCTGAATTGCTTGCTTTCAGCTCCTCCTTCATTTTCTCAAGCTGCTTTTCCAATAGTCTAATTAAAGGAATGACTTGGCTCAAACTAGCAGAGTCTGCACTCACCTCACACGTCACAACTTCAAATGGTTTCAGCACCTTGCACAGCACTGAAAGGATTCCCCACTGTGCAAGAGTGAAATACATCCCTCCTCCTTTCCCAATGTCATGGCTTGTGCAATATGCTTGGATGGCTTTGCGCTGTTCCTCCATCCTCTGCAGCATGTAGAGGGTGGAATTCCACCTAGTTACCACCTCTTGTTTAAGTTGGTGGCAGGGCAAGTTAAACTGCTCTTGGAGCTGCTGTAATCTCCTACATGCTGTGGCAGAATGCCTGAAATGGCCTGAAATTTTACGGGCCACCGAAAGCATCTCCTGCACCTCACGGTTATTGTGTAGGAAGCTCTGCACTACCAAGTTGATGGTGTGAGCAAAACAGGGAATGTGTTGGAAATCACCCAGCTGTAATGCTCGCACTATATTGTTGGCATTATCAGAAATGACATACCCTGGGTAGAGTCCAAGTGGTATAAGCCATGTATCAATCACATCTCTCAGTTTGCGTAACAAATTGTTAGCTGTATGCCTGTTAGTGAAGCCGGTGATACAAAGAGAGGCCTGCCTGTTCCAAATGTTATGTAGTGGTGTACATGCTGCTGCTGTTCCTGCTGGTGAAGGTTAATGACCAACCCAGTGGGCTGTCACAGTCATATAGTCTTTGGTTTGGCCACTTCTACTTGTCCACATATCTGTGGTTAAGTGGACAGTGGGCAGAATGGCATTTTTCAGTGCAATCTTTACATTTTTACACACTTTTTGGTATAGTTGTGGAATTGCTTTACGGGAGAAATGGTGTCGCAATGGAATTCTGTAACGTGGACACAAAACCTCAATTAACTGTGAAAAACCAGCTGCGTTTATTGTGGAGATTGGACGCAGATCTAACACTAACATTGCAGCCATGGCGTCTGTGATTCGCTTGGTGACTGGGTGACTGCTGTCATATTTGCTTCCCCTCACAAATGATTGTTTCACAGTTAATTGCTGAAATGTAGGACTGCTCATTTTCTTGACCTGTCTCTGGGTTGATGATTTACCCCCAGCAGCAGCAACAGCAGCAGCAGTGGGACTAATGCTTTCTTCAGAGTAATCAATTATAGTGCAGGGGTCATCCTGCCTTAAGTGGGATGCCGGGCTAACTCCGAGCGCTACTGAGGATATTGATGAGGATGGTGTGGTGGGTATATTTTGTAGCCGTCGGGATGTCGGTGAGCGGAGGGTCTTAGCTGATGATGGAGTGCTTGTAATTTTTTGGGAAGAACTTTCAGCTTTTCCCAACACTTTGCCATGAACTCTCGTTAAATTGCGTAACATAGACGAGGTTCCAAAATGGTTAAGGTCCCTTCCTCGACTGACTGTGGCTTGACATACACTACAAATGGCTATACAATTGTTGTCTGGATTTGGGTAGAAATAATTCCACACATAAGAAGTGGATTTTTTTGTTTTATGCCCAGGCATGACAATGGCCTTTTTCTTGTCACGTGCCAGAACTGCTGCCACTGGTGCAGGACTTACACAAACAACCTCATCCTCATCAACATCCTCATTAGCGCCCTCGCCGCCTACACAAATCTCCCCCTCATCCTCTTCTAATTCCAAAGTGGCATCCTCAATTTGTGTATCACCGGCTACACTCGGGCTATTAAGGCACACATGAGCAGAATGCTCACGATTAGACATCCCACTGTTGGATGGACTTTCCACAGGGATTGGTGTCATTTGTGAATCAGAGCAAACATTATCTTCTAATTCCTTACTGTTATCTTGCAGCTCGGCTTTGATGCGTAACAGTAGTTGTGCACCAATTGTAGGCTCTGTAACTTTTTGGGATCTGCCACTAATAGCCAAAGGGGAAAGCCTCATTCTCTCTTTGCCACTGTGTGTGTACAATGGCATGTTGGCAATTTTTTTTTTATCGGCACTTAACTTTTGCTCAGTAACATTTCTTTTCGCTTCAACACAGTACAAAAAAAATTATTTCGTTTTTTGGACTGATTTCGAAACACTCTGTAGTTTGACATCGCCTTGCCCAGATGACGTACTGGGAACACTACCATCAGGACTGGTGACAGAACCTGGTTGCTCATTCTGCTCATATGTAGACTGCTTTGAATCCATTCTCAGCCCAAAGCACTTGTAGTGCTAAAAATTAGTTGGTAGATACTGCTGACAGATAGTAATTTTGACAGCCAGAAATATTTATGCACAATTAGGGGGGACACCCCAAAAGCAGCATTGGGGAGTGCTAAAAATTAGTTGGTAGATACTGCTGACAGATAGTAATTTTGACAGCCAGAAATATTTATGCACAATTAGGGGGGACACCCCAAAAGCACTGGGGAGTGCTAAAAATTAGTTGGTAGATACTGCTGACAGAGAGTAATTTTGACAGCCAGAAAAATTTAAGCACAATTAGGGGGGACACCCCAAAAGCAATGGGGAGTGCTAAAAATTAGTTGGTAGATACTGCTGACAGATAGTAATTTTGACAGACAGAAATATTTATGCACAATTAGGGGGGACACCCCAAAAGCACTGTGGAGTGCCAAATATTGAAAAGAAAAAAAACCTCTATCCTCCTCTCTTTTCTAGCGATTTTTGTTACAACAATTGGAATAAGAATATTGTATTCTCTGTCCCTGCTCTAATCAGCCTGTGACTACACCCTGCTCTCTCCCTCTGTCAAATGGCGATGGATTGTTGTGGAGGTGTGTATTTATAATCTTGAAGTATCGCGAGAACCGAGCCCCGAGATCCGACGATGTCACCATGACGTTCGGCCTCGATTTGGATTCGGAGCGGATGGGAGAGTACCGAGCTACTCAGCTCGGTACTCGGATACCCAAAGTTCGGGTGGCTTCGGTTCTCAGGGAACCGGACCCGCCCATCTCTACTAAAAAGTAGTCTGTTTAATAAAAAACTCTGGCAAAGTACGTCACTTCTTTAAGCAGGAAACAGATACACAGAACAGCTGCACTCAGGAGTAGAGTTAATTTGAGTTTTTAAGTTGTGTTTGTCTATGGTGAAGACTTGTTATGAGTCTTCATCTTATGCTAGTCCACACCCCACTTTTATTTTTGAAATGGGAGGATACAGAACTCAGAGTGCTGCTCTGTGGGGGACAGTGACCTGTCCTGTATTTCATGGGAATGTAGCCTATCCATTCTGTAGGAGGCTGCCTGTACACTCACTAAAATCCTGGGATGGTCACTGACCCCTGTGTTTTGGTTTTGGATCTGTATTAACTTCGTGTTTTGGTTTTAGGTTTGGTTTTGGTTCTGTACTTTATAAACAAAAAATGCTAAAATCACATTATTTGGCTCTTTAACTTGTTCCTACATTATTATTAACCTCAATAACATTAATTTCCAGTCATTTCCAGGCAATTTGTGACAGGAACACTGCTACCCCTATTATGTGTGTGCAATGGCACTGAGCAATGTTACTGGAGAATGGAGAGTGACAAGAACACTGCTACCCTTGTTTCTGTTATCAATGGCACTGAGCAATGTCACTGGAGACTTGAGAGTGGCAAGAACACTGCTACTCCTGTTTCTGTGTGAGCAATGGCGCTGGATCAGTGGGGAGGGAGGCACTTATGGAATCCAAAACCCGCGAGATCCGATGACGCAACAATGACGTTTTGCTTCGTTTCAGATCCGAGGAAGCGGGAAATTACCGAGCTAATTACTCGGATTGGCGATGTTCGGTGGGGGGGGGGGAGAGGGGGGGTTCAGTTTGCAGAAAACCGAACCTGACAATCTCTACTAAAAACGAAGTGACATCCCTACGGCACAAGTCACTGATTTCTAAAGATATTGTGTAATGACATGAATAATTGTTCCACTTACAAAATGACTGGCTTTGTGGCGTCTAGGCTATAGGTGCATTTTAAATATACTTATCTGGTCCCACACCTAGCAGACTTGATACCCTTGTGGGCAGCACTGTGGCTCAGTGGTTAGTACTTCTGCCTCACAGCCCTGGGGCCATGAGTTTGATTCCCGATCATGGCCTTATCTGTGTGGAGCTTGTATGTTCTCTCCGTATTTGTTTGGGTGTGCCCCGGTTTCCTCCCACACTGCAAAAACATAATAGTAGGTTAATTGGCTGCTATTAAATTCACCCTAGCAGGGCCGGACTGGGACTAAAAATCAGCCCTGGCATTTAAAGCACACAGGCCCACATGTTGTGGGCTCCATGCACTATATTGTTGCACACTGATGATGACGCGGCGTGCGTTCCTGGTGCTGTACAACATGATGTAGTATGAGTGTGTGTGTGGGGGGGTATTTATTTCTCCTAATGACCCTCAACGTTACATTGTTAGCACCCATATTACATCAATAAATACCATGACAATACATTATTAGTGCCCAAATAACAGCAATAAATAACCCCCCACACACACTCCTACTACATCGATACCCACCCACATTACAGCAACCGGCATTACTCCCCACATTACAGCAATCAACATCATCCCCCACATTACAGTATCCAGCATCACCCCCATTCCAGCAACCATCATCACCTCTACATTACAGCAACCGGCATCACCGCCGCCCCCCCCCTGCACATTACAGCAACCCGCATCACCCCCACATTACAGCAATCAACATCATCCCCCACATTACAGTATCCAGCGTCACCCCCATTCCAGCAACCAACATCACCTCCACATTATAGCAACCAGCATCACCCCCACATTACAGCAACCAGCATCACCCCCACATTACAGCAACCGGTATCACCTCCCCCCCACATTGCAGCAACCAGCATCTCCCCCACATTCCAGCAACCAGCATCACCCCCACATTCCAGCAACCAGCATCACCCCCCACATTACAGCAACCAGCATCAACCCCACATTACAGCAACCAGCATCACCCCCCACATTACAGCAACCGACATCATCCTCACATTACAGCAATACCCTATCATACTTATTAGCAATACTAAGCCCCAAACACACTACAACATTGCCACCACCACACCACCCCATACTACAGCAATACCACCAATTATTCAGGCACCACTGTAGGAAACCAATGTTTTGCTTTTTTCAAATCTCCCACAAAATAGCAACAACAGAATACTTACACACACATATAGGTAACAGGTATCCTTTTCCCTCAATTAAATAGTAATGGCAGAATTTTTATGAATCATTCCACATGAAGTAAAACTCTAACAAATATATCAGAAAAAACATAACTATTGAATGATCATTTGAACCCACGCGGCCGCATTAAAAGTATTTCCATCTACAGAAAAATGTCAGAGAAATTTTTTTTTTTATACTACAGTAACTGGTTATGCGTCTTTTCTATTCATTTTAAATAACACAGTATATTAATTAAGGGGGATAGAGGAGGTGGGTGAGATGTGATCCATCAGTTTGATTAGATAGGAAACATTTAGATTATTTACCTGGAGACATCTACCCCCTTGACTCACAGGCAGGGCTGACAAGAGGAATTTTGGGACCCAGTACAGCAACTTCTTTGGGCCCCCGTCATATTCAACAATGAGAGACTTGCCTTTGGCAGAAGTTCATATTATGTCACACCGTAGTGCCCCCAGGTCATATTATGCCACATAATAATACCCTCAATTCATATTTGGCCATGCAGTAGTGCCCACAAATCATATACCATACAGTATTATGCCACAATAGTGCCCCCAAATAACATTATGCCATACAGTAGTACCCCCAAATAACATTATGCCATACAGTAGTGCCCAGACAAAAAACTCATTCACAAATAAAAATTGGTACAGCATATCAAATACTAGAGTGTGAGTCCCAGGAGCAGCTCAATACACCATTTACAATGCAAACAAAAATAGATACATTGACACAATCACAGATAAAATTTATGACAAGCAGTGTTTTTTCCTCTTAATTAAAAGTCTCTGTACAGATAAATATGCAAGAAAATTACAGCGCAATAATGAGCAATGCATAGTGTTTTAAACATCATTGGATACACAGTAGTGCCCCCAGTTCAACAAAGGATGGTTAAAAACACATTGCACATGAGAAAATATATGAACTTACCTGATTTTGGCATCCTGTGTTCTGTATTCCTACTGGGCGCGCTGGGCAATGAGGGATCTGCAGCTGTCAGCTCACACAGCCAGTCAGGAGCAGGGATCGAGGGCAGTGGTCAAAGTGGAAATTTAGAAGTGGGGGTATGGTGGAAAATATAAGTGAATGGAGTATGAAGGCATGATTTTTTATTTTCTTTTAACACTTGTCCCCTCTGTGCATTCCCATTCTTCATTACTACTTGTGTTTTATGATGGCTGCTTGTCTGACATTCCCATTCTTAATATGTCTCTCCCTTTACACTTTCTTTTACCTATGCCCCTGCACCATCTTCTCCTTTGTCCCTCTCACTTTACTCCCTTCACCCCTTCCCCCCTGGTTATCACCCCACTTCCTGCACCCCCTTCCCCCCTGGCTCTCTCACCCCTATTCCAGCATCCCCTTCCCCCAAGCTCTCTCACCCCTCTTCCAGCACCCCCTTCCCTCCTGGCTCTCACCCTCTTCCAGCACCCCCTTTCTCCATGGTTCTCACCCTCTTCCTTCCCCCCTGGCTCTCACCCTCTTCCAGCACCCCCTTCCTCCATGGTTCTCACCCTCTTCCTTCCCCCCTGTCTCTCACCCTCTTCCAGCACCCCCTTCCTCCATGCTTCTCACCCTCTTCCTTCCCCCTGGCTCTCACCCTCTTCCAGCACCCCCTTCCTCCATGGTTCTCACCCTCTTCCTTCCCCCCTGGCTCTCACCTTCTTCCAGCACCCCCTTCCTCCATGGATCTCACCCTCTTCCTTCCCCCCTGGCTCTCATCCTCTTCCAGCACATCCTTCCTCCATGGTTCTCACCCACTTCTTTCCCCCATGTATCTCACCCAATTCCAACACCCCCTTCCTCCATGGTTCTCACCCTCTTCCTTCCCCCCTGGCTTTCACCCTCGCCCAGCACCCCCTTCCTCCATGGGTCTCACCTTCTTCCTTCCCCCCTGGCTCTCACCCTCTTCCAGCACATCCTTCCTCCATGGTTCTCACCCACTTCCTTCCCCCATGTATCTCACCCAATTCCAACAACCCCTTCCTCCATGGTTCTCACCCTCTTCCTTCCCCCCTGGCTTTCACCCTCTCCCAGCACCCCCTTCCTGAATGGTTCTCACCCTCTTCCTTCCCCCCTGGCTCTCACCCTCTTCCAGCACCTCCTTCCTTCATGGTTCTCACCCTCTTCCATCCCCCCTGGCTCTCACCCTCTTCCAGCACCCCCTTCCTGCATGGTTCTCACCCTATTCCTTCCCCCCTGGCTCTCACCCTCTTCCAGCACCCCCTTCTCCACAGTTCTCACCCTCGTCCAGCACCCGCTCCCCCCCTGGCTCTCCCACACTGGTGAAAACCCTGCCCCCCACCCCCCCTGCGAGAATCGCGGCAACCCCCGTGACCCCAATGCGAAAATCTGCATACTGCTGGTGAAAATCACGGCACCCCCGCGACACGCGTGCGAAAATCTGCGCACCCCCCCTTCCCAAAGAAATCGCGGCAGCCGCCCTCCCTGCGATTCCCTCCCTAGTCAGAAAAAAAAATAAAAACTGTAAAAACTGTGTCCACATTGCAGGGCACAGTGCACAAGATAAGGGAGAGAGAGCAGAGGAGCCCTCATCCGTCGCTCAGCAGAGATGCAGGAATCCAAGAAGTGTCGGCCGGCCCATCTAGCCATCGGCCCTTCTGGCATTTGCCAGAAGTGCCAGGTGACACACCGGCCCTGCACCCTAGTCTCTCTCAGTCTGTGTATGTTTGGGAATCTAGACTGTAAGCTCCAATGAGGCAGGGACTGATGTGAGTGAGTTCTCTGTACAGCGCTGCAAAATTAGTGGTGCTATATAAATAGCTGAATATGTTACGCAATAGACAATTAGCTTTACCAAATTTATTCTAGTGATGTAAGAGTAAAAATGTGCAAAATGAGAAGTACTTAGTTATCCACAGTGTACACTTTTTGTTTTACTAGTAACTTTTGTAATACCAAGTGGTATGTCATTAAACCCACTTCCATACTATGTTTGTTCTTGCAGAAAACCCTGTAAAAATATATCTGTGGCATGAATTTCAATAACTTCTGCATATTAAAAGCCCATTATTACGACAAAAATAACACTAATTGATGATAAATTGCCTTTGCAGTCTTAGGGGCATATTCAATTAGCTTTCCGGTTCGCTGTAACGCGCGTTACTGCGAAACCTGCGCAGTATTGCCGGTAATACGGTACCGCAATAACGCGGATTTTCGTACGCAACCCTATGGGCTGCGAACGAAAATCCACGTTATTGCGGTGCCGGGGATTGACTTTGCGGCCCGTTCCGGCGCGATCCCGCGAACCGGAAAGCTAATTGAATATGCCCCTTATAATTTACTTTCCTAACATAAGTAGAAGAAGAAAATAATTTTATGACGAGGATGAAAAGAAAATACGTTTGGAACACAATAGCTGCAATTGACATGAAATGCAGTTATTTATTTTTTGACGAGACCTCTCTCTTAAGTGCTAGTCTAACTCTGGGGAAATAGATGTAAGGTTGTATAGAGGGTCTTTGACAGCTGTGGTGAGGAATAACTGTATTCTGTGGGATGTGTAGTAATTATAGGACATATAGCCTCAATTAGTTATCGTCTTCCAGTAAAAAATATCACCTAGAAAAGTATGCAATATCTTAACAATACCAACCTTTGTTTGCTCCAAGATGAACATTCCGAAAGTAATTGTTACACCAAAGTGTTAAAATGGATATTTACTTATTTAAATATTGGGCGACAGCAGGGAAGCTTTAAAATATTTATTTGGTTTGAGAGCTTCAGGCTTGTTCCCGGTACTATTACAGCTGCCTTTGAATGGCAAATCTCAATATCAAATTCATGGTTCAAAATTTAATTTCACAACTCGCAAATAAAACAAAAGACATTCATTTAAACTATAAAATATTGCATCTTCACATTTAAATTGCAATATTTTAGAGTATTATTTGCTCTTATTTCAAGTTCACTGTTCGTATGTAAAAACTAGAGATGCTCACTGACCCCTGTGTTTTGGTTTTTGGTTTTGGATCTGGATTACCGTTGTGTTTTGGTTTTGGTTTTGCCAAACCGCCCTTGCGTGTTTTGGTTTTGGTTTTGGTTTTGTTTAGTTTTGGTTTGCTATTTTTGAAAAAATACAATTTTTTTGGTATGAAATTAAGGGTGTGCACTGGGCACTTTTAGTGTTTTGGGTTTTGGGTTCTGATTAGCTTGAGGTTTTGGGTTCTGATTTGTTTAGCCAAAACACCTGACGAAAGGTTTTGGTTCTGATTTAGGGTTTTGGGTTCTGATTTATTTTTAAAAAAGCATAAAAAGGGTTAAAATCAAGTTTTTTGTTTATTTTTCACTCCTACGCTATTATTAACCTCAATAACATTCAATAACAATCATTTCCACTAATGTCCAGTCTATTCGGAACACCTCACACCTCACAATATTGATTTTAGGTACAATATTTGATTTTTTTTGGTACAGCAGCAACAGTGAACGTATTTTGAAATAGCAGTACCTATTTTTTGGTACAGCAGCAACAGTGAACGTAGTTTGGAATTGCAGTACCTATTTTTGGGTACAGCAGCAACAGTGAATGTAGTTTAATATCTGATACGCATCTATGTGAACTGCGTAGTGGAGTGGCCCCGGTACCCAATTTGGTACCGGGGCCACAATATAAAACCCTCAACTGGTCTGAATTCCACTGCACAGCTATCTGGACTGCGTAGTGGAGTGGCCCCGGTACCCAATTTGGTACCGGGGCCACAATATATCACCCTCAACTGGTCTGAATTCCACTGCCCATATGGCTGCTCCTACATCCTCTGCAGCATATAGAGGGTGTAGTTCGAGCGCGTCACTACCTCTTGTTTTAGACGACCATGGTACAGAGCATTCATCATTGAGATCCCATCAAGTATGTCAAAGACAGACAGCGTCGAAGTGTTATTTGTTGACTTTGTGAACAAAAAAACTGTCCCTGTTGCAAATCTTCGTGCAATGAAGAGTGACTTTTTCATTTAAAGGCTCAAGCTTTCAAGTGTAGTGTTTATAACATCATTACACCAACAGGTAAAAATCCTTTTAATTGGGATAATGGAGCCACAAAGGAAATTGCACATATGTAATCCCCACACAATGTTACTGGTGTTGTCTGACACCACAAATCCCCAGGAGAGTCTAAGTGGGTTAAGCCACTGAGAGATTATTTCCCTCAGTTTCTGGACTGATGCACCACTGGACTAGGCAAGGACAGAGCACTGGACTGATGCACCACTGGACTCAGCAAGGACTTTTTTGATTTTTTTTTAAATATTTTTTTAAAAGGATTTTTGTAGAATTTTTCTTTTTTTTTTCTCTTTATGGAAGAATTTTTAATACTTTTAAAATAAATATGCACTTAGCAGAACAAAGCACAGGACAAAAGCACCGCTGGACTCAGCAAGGACAGAGCACTGGACTGATGCACCACTGGACTCAGCAGGACAGAGCACTGGCCAAAGCACCACTGGACTCAGCAGGACAGAGCACAGGACAAAAGCACCACTGAACTCAGCAAGGACAGAGCACTGGCAAAAGCACCACTGGACTCAGCAGGACAGAGCACAGCACAGCACAGCACAGCACGAGAAATAGCAGGACAAAGGACCACCTAACACACCCTCCCTCTTCCCTGATCAATGCCCAAGTGAAGATGGCGGCGGTAAGCGGGGAATTTAAAGGTTCCGAGATCCGACAGCAGGATTATGACTCAGAGCCTCGTTTTAAGTTTCGGAATCGGCGGGAATACCCGGGATGTGCTCGGATCTGACTCGGATTCGCACTGTTCGGGGGGGCTCGGATTCCAGGAATCCGAGTCCGCTCATCCTTAGTATTAAACACCACAATTGTTCCTCTATAGCAATTTATAACAGCAGTACAGTAACTGGTAATACTGAGGGATGCATTAAACTCCACTTTGTATCAAATAATCCAGCATATAAATAAATGAATAAATTAATAAAACACAAAAAGCAGAAGTTTACCTGACATTCAAGAAAAATAAACTGCATTGAAAGACTCATGAATGAAAAAGGAATTACACTAGTAATTTCACCTTTAAGTGATATTATTGGTATTTAGAGATCGGATAGTGAGTTAAAAGCAGGGGAGAGCTGGTAAATTTTAGCCCAGGGAGCAAGAATCAACTCAGCAGCCTATTAGGAATAATTTAAAGGGAAAAAAATGCAGGTGTCCCAGTGACCCAGCCTAAGTTAGCCCACTATGCGGGGCCATCTTTCCGCATGGACACACTGGGCTATTGCCCGGGGCCCCATGTGCATAGGGAGTCCAAAACGGAAGAAAAAAAACCTTATCTCTTCGCGGCGGCAATCCGGCTCCGTCCCTCCTCCCGTCTGCGCTCGCACTAAAAGTCGGGCGTGACGTCATCACACCCAACATTTTCTGTGAAGAGCGGACAGAGAGGAGCTGCGACGAGCAAGACAGAAGAAGAGACAGAAGAGAAAAACAGAAGAAAATAATTCAGAAAAAAGCAGGCAATACAAAGGTAAGTGAAGGAGGAGAGTGAAATAGGGGAGACAGAAGGGGAGCAAAAGCAGCATAATGTAGGGCCCAGTGTGAAACAGGAGGCACATGAAGGGGAGCAAAAGCAGTATGATGGAGGGCATAGTGTGAAATAAGGGATACAGAACGGTGGTAATCGTTTTCACGATTGCCATTAATCCGACATCGACAAGCCCTACAAAGGAAATCCAAATTTCTGAAAAAACAATTGGAAAATAAACAGACTTACCTTGAAGCCGATGCTGGAGATCTCCGAATGGATCACCAAGCTGACAGACGTTGCGATGACATCAAGCTGCAGTGCCGAACACTTCTCCAATCGGAATAACTTGCTGTCATCATGGTGATCCAATCGGAGATCTCCAGCATCGGCTTCAAGCTAAGTCTGTTTATTTTCCAATCGGTTTTGGTCAAATGTCTGATTTTTTCTCATCGGTCAACCGTACCCAACCCTTACAGAAGGGGAACAACAGCAGCATGATGAAGGTCACAATGTGAAACAGGGGAGACAGAAGAGGAACAAAAGCAGCATGTTTTTTAATGTTTAAATACTGATTTTGTTGCAGGTAACAATAAATGTAAGCTTATTTTTATCGATAATTTACATTTTTATTCCTGTGAGTGGTTGTGTATGTAGGGGCCACAGTGCACTGCTTTGCCCCATAATGCTGCTAAGAGACCATGCTAATATGGGACCAGCCCGGGGAGCAGATGCTCCCTGCCCCACAGCCCAGCAGCCCCTGGATAAAAGGCACATGAGTGCAGCCGGCAGTATGTGCATGAGAAATGTCAGTGAGAAACTGATAAATGGAGCCTTTCAGCTATGAAAAGCAAACTCTAAATAATTATTGTCGCATCCGTAAAAGTCAAGGGTTAAAATATCTCTGCACTGTGATGCCTTCCCGGAATACTATCCGGTTCCTGCTCCTTATAATACAATTGAGAAGCTGCGTGCTTTATCAGAGTGTTTGAACTGCAAGGGGATTATCGCTACCTGAAGTTGGCATCACTAATATGCCATCATTTATCATCTCCACTATAACAAAGCCTGCCTGGAGAATAATTTAAGGCCTTCATTCCTGGGCCTCGTCCCTTTCTTCCAGCCATGCGTCTCTCTCCCTTGGCCCTGGGGACACATTCTGTGTGACAGTTTTATACAGTTGTAAGATCAATGGCCTTTTCTTTTTTATGATGTCTCATAGACAGACTCGCCGAAGCTCTTTTTAAGGGCTAAAGTACCAGGTACTACAAGCGTCTGCCCCTAACGTAGGAGGGAACTTCAATTTGTATCGCTTTAAGTGACAGCTTGTCATTATTTTACCGACATAAGCATAAGCTGTCTTTTTGCTACAGGTGTCAGTGACATGTGTTTTGGTTTTCCCAGAAGAATCCCTGCTTTTATCACTGAATATATTAAATTAGAATATGTTAAGGTGACATATATTAATATTGAAAAGGTGCTACAGTTCGGGTGGGACCCCAACTAGGGTGCCATAATTTGTTTTAGGGTTTCCTTGATGGCAACATATGCAGTACACTTTATTGGGGTTCACCTAATTTGGGCTCCCGGGAAAAATGTCACTTCTGGTCCCTGCTGAAGAGTTGATCCAACACAATCAGACATTGGCTTTTATTTTCTAATATGCAAATTGACAGATTCTGATTGGTTTCTATGGATTACATCACCTTTTTAGCAGCTATCTATTGTATGTACTGTAATTTCAGATTTCCCATGCACTCTGACGAACATGATTCATAGCAGTACATTCCAAAACTGTGTTAATACATGTGATGCCCAACAAGTAAAAAAGTAGCTTTTATGGACTAAAAAATTCATATCACAAGGATAGGCAGATTAAACTCTTCTTTTTTTTTTCTTTTAAGTGTCCAAGGGGTAAATGTATCAAGCTGAGAGTTTTCCGGCGAGTTTGAAAAACCAATCAGATTCTAGATATCAATTATTTAGTACATGTTACAAAATGATAGTTAGAATCTGATTGGTTGCTATAGGCAACATCTCCACTTTTCAAACTCGCCGGAAAACTCTCAGCTTGATACATTTACCCCCAAATATTTGTTCATTATTCTTCTGACCAGTGAGCCTTGCATTAGCAGTAGGGAAATTGATGGAAACACTCTTAAAAGAAAGAGTTGTACAATATTTCAAATCCAATAACTTACAGGATCCCAAACACCATGCATTTACTGTGGGGGATCATGTCAAACAAATCTGCCTGACTTTTTTGACTGGGTGACTAAGGTAATAGATCAAGAAGTGGGGGGGGGGGGCGTATCTGGATTTCAATAAGGCTTTTGACACTGTCCCACATCGCCGACTGTTAAATAAACTCGAAAACTTGGAATTGGATTCTAAGATGGTTGAATGGATTAGATCTTGGTTGTAGGATAGAAAACAGCAATATATCAGTGAAGTACCCCAAGGATCTGTCCTTGGACCAGTGTGTTTTAATATCTTTATTGCTGACATTGCAAATGGTATCGGAGGGAAAGTATGTCATTTTGCAGAAGACACATAGATATGCAACAGGGTAGACACATCAGGATGGGTAAAACACATGATCGATGATCTAGGTAGACTACAGGAATGGTCAAGAATGTGGCAACTATATATTAATGCCAAAAAATGCAAAATCATGCACGTGGGTCTCAAAAACCCAAAGGCTAAATATAGTATTAATGGCATAATAATGGAAACTACTGTGGAGGAAAGAGATCTAGGAGTCCCTATTTCAGCTGAATTAAAGCCAGGTAAGCAATGTAACAAAGCAATGAGGAAGGCAAGTCAGATGCTTGGTTGCATAAGGATAGGAATCAGTAGCAGAAAGAAAGAAGTAATAATGCCACTGTATAGGTCATTGGTACGGCCTCATCTAGAATTCTGTGTTCAATTCTGGAGGCCATATCTCCAGAAGGATATAAATACACTAGAGTCTGTACAAAGAAGTGCAATTAAAATGCATGGCCTACAGCACAAAACTTACTCAGAAAGACTCAAAGATCTTAAAATGTATAGTTTGGTGCAGAGAAGGGAAAGATGGGACATGATAGAGATTTTCAAATATATCAAGGTTTTAACAAGGTGCAGGAGGGAAACATTCTTCAAAGGAAGAGAAGTATTAGAACACGAGGACATGTACTGACACTGGGGGGAAATAGGTTCAGAGGAAATATGAGGAAAAACTACTTCATAGAAAGGGTAGTGAATAAGTGGAAAAGCCTCCCATCAGAGGTGGTAGAGGATAATACAGTAGAGCAGTTTAAACATGCTTGGGACAGACATAAGAATATCCTTATAAAGATTAACGGACCAAACAGGGTTTGAGGTTACCATATGTTAATCAAAAAATGGGCAGACTAGATGGACCAAGCGGTTCTTATCCGCCGTCAAATTCTATGTTTCTATGTTTCTATTATGTTCAGTAACCAAATGTGAGCATTTGATGGATATTGTTTAATTTACATGTGTCTGCAAAATCCTAGTGACAAGAAGCAACAAAAAAATCAACCAAAAGTCAGTTACATTTAAAACAACAAAATAAAATTGACTAATGTAACAGATTTACAAATATTAATAATTTAGATTCTTTTTTTTTGCCCAGCAAGAATACCAGCTGATTTTCAACAGTGCTAAACAGAATGAGATTGTTTTATTCCAGTTTTCACCTACAACAAATTTAGAAACATTTTAAAAAAAAACAGTCTCTAGTTTATGTTTTATTGAATCAGTTTTGATCAGGTTTATTTATGCTAATTACTTAACAGCCAAAGCAGCATAACAATGGACAATATCCTATCACAAAAGTAACTACTTGTTGACAAATTCTCAAGTAAATGCTTTTGCATTTTGAAAAAAAACAAACAAACATGTTTATAATAACATTATTTTTTATTTTATTACTTATGAAGTTAATGGTTTAAAATAATTTTATAAAATAAACTGTAAATGTTGTTGCCTCTAGGAGCTTTAGTGGCTTATTATTAGAAATAGGCTCGAAAAAAGTACATTTCTGATTTTATTTTGAACCGCACATATCTTACAATGCCTGCATAATAAGCAAATACATGACCCACATGAAGATTAATTTAATGTGTATAAGATCTGCTTTAACTGTATCATGATACAGCAGCGTACTCAAGATACCATCCATCGTCATCAACTTACTATGTAAGAATAAGTCTTTAAATAAATATTTAAAAAAAGAAAAACGATGTCCCCTCTCTCCTTCCCTACCAGTTCTCAGAGCTTGGGTTGGTCGCTGCAATTTCGGGTAGAAAAACAGCGTCCCTCAAAAGCTGCAGGCAGTACCAGGATATGACAGGATGGGCTAGCAATACTGACACAGCTGCCGCCTGTTCAACATGGGGCTTAAATTCCTAGGAGAACCCCACCACCCCCGGGGAAAAAAAACATCTCATGCTGAAAACACTGAGGGGTATATTTAATAAACTGCAGGTTTGATAAAATGGAGATGTTGCCTATAGCAACCAATCAGCTTATAGTTATCCTTTGTATTATAGTTATCATTTGTTATCTGCTGGTCCCATTAAACCCTGGCAGCCATAAACTGCTTGGGCATGGTGGCACATGTAGAACTACAGATGCCAAATGCCCCCTCTGATTAGTTAGTAACATTTAGGTCCCATGTAGGGTTTGTGCAGAATGAACTACATTGATACATTCATCATCATAGCTAAGGGTCAATTCCTTCAGGGGTAGAGAACTTGCAACAAATTCACCTTTAATTATAGAGCACATACATGAACACGTCTTTACATGACTTACTCAAACACGCCCCTTCCCTTCCCTGTTCCGACTCTACAGATGCCAGGAGATACTCAAAAATCTTAATATAGATACAAGGATATGTGTTTTTGGAGCGCATGCGCTGTACGAAAAAGTGGATTTTTAAATAAGAGACTGTACTGCTAAACTCAGCTGTACCTCATAAGGGATAATTAGATTAAGATAAGTGAAAGTAAGCATACAATTATTTAGCCTCTGTTCTCTCCCATAGTAAGAAATATGTTTAAGAAATCATAGACATTTCATACTTATAAATGTTAATTTCTATATTTAAACAGAGATTCATGGAGCATGCTTATACTATAAAACTGCACTATTGATGCACAGGATTTATCTAACCACATCACACAACAATTGATTTTGCAGTGTGATCCAGAGATTCCTCACCTGGGGAGTTACCAAATCACGCTGAATGGCTAAAAGAATATATGTAGATGTCTGTTATATAAAGCCATTGGCACAAGGATCTTCACATATAAAAGTATAGGTACCTGCATTAGAGGAACCTTTGTGACTCCAAACGTGTGTGGGGGAGAGGGGAAATAAAGTTATATTTTGAAAGGAACAATACAATGAAATTTTACTTATAGAAAAGACAATGCATATATTGTCCTACTGAATAACAAGGGGTAGCGTAATGTAGAGATGTTCGCATTTGTTTTAAAGGGGTTTTCAAATTGGTATGTCGATTAATGAAAACTTCTCAAACTTTAGTAAAAATCTAAATTTCAGCAAAGTGAACAGGTTTGACAACATCCATGCTGGTTCACACAAGTTGAGATGGAATGGCTACATTGTAACGGTTTTCCATGCGAACAAGGAACTTGAACTTTGCTTAAACACAATGATGTTCACTATTCTGATTATAAAAAAGTCAGAAAAACGATAAAATATAGCTATTAAAGCTTGAACAAGCATCATTTTATAGTTTATTTTAACATTCTTTTTTTTTTTAACTACGAGATGCAAACTCAATTTCGAGGTTTGTTGTTCATGGGCAGGGTGTCCCTATAAGCAAACAAATTCAATTGAATTTGTCTCCAAAATATTTTGTTCAAAAGTTATTGTGAAGTAAATTTAAGCAGGTGTTTAAGATTATTTGACAAGTGATACTGTTCCATTGTATTCTTACCTTTGCCAAGTTACAATTTGACATTGCAATAAATGCATAATGCTAACCAAGGTTCTCTTTTCAGAAATGATCAATTATCCCTCTATATTTTACTATTATTTACTATTATTTAATAGTTATAGAAAAATAAAGTGAAAATCAACTCTTTTTAGAACCCAGATATATTAGCCCTTTAAATGAATATGTAAAGTGAAACAGACTATTACAAGTCAACCTATTTCAAGAGATGCCTTCAAACTGTAATTATTCAGCGGTAGTTTGACTAATTGTTTTTCATTTCCAAAAGTAATAAACTGACTAGAATTAAAAGCTCCTTCGACAAAAAAAAAAAAAATGAAAAAGAAAAAACATAATTTGGAAAAGTGCTAACATTTTTTTCTTCAAAAGCCAACACCTAGGGATGTTAATTTGCTAATTGATGTACAATAATACACTCTACACAGAAAACTGTCAGTTCTGTGTGTTTTTTTTTTGCTGGTGTGGCTGTTTTAAGCAACTCTGCTTTGTGATTTTCAGCACAAGTAAATAGTGAAGACTTCGATTGAAAAGCAATTTTTTGGTCTAAAGCACCCTTGTCTCAGTGATGTCGGTCATTAAAGCTTTGACATACAGCAATGTTATAGTTCTTTAGAAGTATAATTGTATGACACTGTTTTTTCATGTAGCACACAAATACTTGATAGCTTATTTATACACTGAAATTGAAAGTTGATATTTGTGTGTTACATGAAAAAACAGTCAGTGTTTAACTTATGTGTAAAACAGAATACTAATTTGCACCCCTTGCATTGTAACATGGTTTTGCCCAGGAGACTTAAATAAGAAGTTTCTTAAGTTAAGATCCTTAATGAATCAGGCCCTCAGTGTTTTGGATTGACAAAATCAGGTTGGTATTTTGCTTTCGTTTGACAAGAAATTCTCCAAAAATTTGTGAGCTGAATTTTTGTGTCGGCGTTAGTATTTATATAATCGACATTCATTTACACTCATTTACAGTTGTATTTCTTATTATATATTATTCATTTTAATTAGTTGTATTGTCTGACTGAAATAATAGTAACAGTTGAATTTATTATGCGAAGTATAAATATAATGTCATTATTATTATTACTATTTAAAATGAATTTCACCAACACTCTTGTATCTGCTGAGAGGGGCGGGGGCAATTCCAATTGCTTTTTCTGAAGTATGGTTGCTTTATATGTAGTATAATCGCTTTATATGATCTCTAAATTATATAATTATTTAGCAAATGCCTTTGTTATAGGTATCAGCTATTTGCTAGTACTGGTCAATTCATTCCTTATTGTTGCTTCATTAAATTTGAAGTGCCCAAAATTGCAGCTTTTTGAAAACCAATTTTTTTGTGCGCAGTATATTATATACTTGTTGTCTGTCCAATCTCTATAAAATACTTTTGAGAAAAAAAACATTAAGTAAGGAAGAATTTTTTTCTTATAGTATATTAGATGTCATTCTGAAATGTTTGGTCTGCACCTCTCATCTGGCCCTGACACTGAGAGAAAATATTTTGAGGATGTTACATATTACAATTATTTGCTGCAGTTTTTTATAGCTAGTTTTTCTTCTATGCTCTCATCTATTATCAGGTACTAGTCTATAATCAATATCATCAATCATCAGTTGACATTAATTGATCACTATCCCTTTTTGATGGTAAGTAAAGTCATTTGCTTTGACTTAGCTCCTCTCTCCCTTTCTCATATTCCTTCAAGTACTCATATAAAATCATATTGATTGTTCAATATAATTTTCTGATCCGTGGGGCTATTGATTGTGCTGCATCAAAGAATGGCCATCGTAGCTCCTATACCAATGGTTAAATCAGAGATTTCTCCTGCCCTAACCTATTTTACGTGGGTCAATGCAATCCACATAGACGCCAGGTCCATCGCAATGCGCATGCGCGACCTTACAGAGAGAATTCTAGTGACATCTATACAATAGAGAGAACATTCTAGTGACTTCTATACAGTACGGAGAACATTCTAGTGACTTCTATACAGTACAGAGAACATTCTAGTGACATCTATACCGTACAGAGAACATTCTAGTGACATCTATACAGTACAGAGAACATTCTAGTGACATCTATACAGTACAGAGATCATTCTAGTGACATCCATAGACAGGGGCGGGCTGGGCCGGGGGGCAGGGGGGCATCGGCCCCCCCGGGCTGCTCAGAATCACCGATGGTAGGGCCGGGGGTTAGGCCGCCCCCCAGATTCAAAATCGACGATTTTATACCTGCGGTCGCATCTCATGACACGAGATGCGGCCGCGTCATCGCACAGGCGGCCGCATCACATGACACGGTCGCATCCCGTGTCATGTGATGAGGCCGCCTCTGCGCCCCCCAGTTTGAAATTGCCAGCCCACGCCTGTCCATACAGTACAGAGAACATTCTAGTGACTTCTGTACAGTACAGAGAGCATTCTAAGAACCTCTGTACAGTACACAGAGCATTCTAGTAACCTCTATTCAGTACATAGGGTATTCTAGTGACTACATGAAATGTATTTGTACAGCAAAGAGGTGTACTTTATACAAGGCCTAAGGAAGCTACAGGGATAGAAACAGGAGTGTGATTTCCCTTGTAACTTTTATTGTTTACTTTTTTTTTCTAATTATTTTTTGTACTTACTTTACCCTAAAGCAGTGGTTCCCAAACTTTTGCAGTTCGCGGCACCCTTAGAGTCTCCAAATTTTTTCAAGGCACCCCTCCAAAATAATTATTGAGCAGTCCTGTTTTAGAAGTAGTTGGGTCAAAAAATTGTAATAAGTATTTAGGTCAGGACAGAAATACTTATTTAGTTGTATGCAAAAATGCCCCCTCTGCATCCAGACACTCTGCCCTCAGGCACTCTGCCCCCTCTGCATCCAGACACACTGCCCCCTCTGCATCCAGACACACTGCCCTCTCTCACACTGCCCCCCTCTGCCACGCTGTCCCCCCTCCTCTGCTCTGTCACGCTGTCCCCCCTCCTCTGCCCTCTCTCACCATGTCCCCCTCCTCTGCCCTCTCACACGCTGTCCCCTCCTCTGCCCTCTCACACTGTGTGCCCCTCCACTGCCCCTCTCAAGCTGTGTCCCCCTCCTCTGCCCGCTGTGCCCCTCCTCTGCCCCACTGTGCCCCTCCTCTGATCTCTGTCCCCCTTCTCTGCCCTGCTGTCACCATCCTCTGCCCCCCTCCTCTGCTCTCTGTCCCCCTCCTCTGCCCTGCTGTCACCATCCTATGCACTCTGTCCCCCTGCTCTGTCCCGCTGTCACCATCCTCTGCTCTCCTCCTCTGTCCCGCTGTCACCATCCTCTGTCCCCCTCCTCTGTCCCGCTGTCACCATCCTCTGTCCTCCTCCTCTGTCCCCCTCCTCTGTCCCACTGTCACCATCCTCTGCTCTCCTCCTCTGTCCCGCTGTCTCCATCCTCTGTCCCCCTCCTCTGTCCCACTGTCACCATCCTCTGCTCTCCTCCTCTGTCCCGCTGTCACCATCCTCTGTCCCCCTCCTCTGTCCCGCTGTCACCATCCTCTGTCCTCCTCCTCTGTCCCCCTCCTCTGTCCCACTGTCACCATCCTCTGCTCTCCTCCTCTGTCCCGCTGTCACCATCCTCTGTCCCACTGTCAACATCCTCTGCTCTCCTCCTCTGCCCTGCTGTCACCATCCTCTGTCACCAACCTCTGTCCCACTGTCACCATCCTCTGCTCTCCTCCTCTGTCCCGCTGTCACCATCCTCTTTCACCAACCTCTGTTCCGCTGTCACCATCCTCTGTCACCAACCTCTGTCCCGCTGTCACCATCCTCTTTCACCAACCTCTGTTCCGCTGTCACCATCCTCTGTCACCAACCTCTGTCCCGCTGTCACCATCCTCTGCTCTCCTCCTCTGTCCCGCTGTCACCATCCTCTTTCACCAACCTCTGTTCCGCTGTCACCATCCTCTGTCACCAACCTCTGTCCCGCTGTCACCAACCTTTGTCCCGCTGTCACAATCCTCTGCTCTTCTCCTCTGTCCCGCTGTCACCATCCTCTTTCACCAACCTCTGTTCCGCTGTCACCATCCTCTGTCACCAACCTCTGTCCCGCTGTCACCAACCTTTGTCCCGCTGTCACAATCCTCTGCTCTCCTCCTCTGTCCCGCTGTCACCAACCTCTGTCCCGCTGTCACCATCCTCTGCTCTCCTCCTCTGTCCCGCTGTCACCAACCTCTTTCCCGCTGTCACCATTCTCTGCTCTCCTCCTCTGTCCCGCTGTCACTGTTTTGTTAATATACTTGTAAATCAGTTCATCAGGACACTGAAGCATGGGTGGGCACTGCTGAGCTCTTTATTCAGCCATTTGCAGACTCCGGGTACATTGCACATTGCCCACACCCACTTCCCAGCATTCCCCATGGTCTTAGGGACCATCACTAAAGATTCAAGCTTAAACATATAAGGGAGTGTCTACAAACATTAAGCATATCTAATGCAATAACATCACATCTTCTTTTCTTTAAAGATAAGCCCTGTATCCTTCAGTATAACAATTCAACGATATAACATTAAGAACATCATCTAACACATTTCAATGAGTCTCTCAGGTCTGCGTATTTCTCTTATGGGTCTTTCACACAAAGTCTGTGTTTCGTCAACCATGTTGGACCTTTCTTCCATCATGGTTTGTTCACCATTATCAAGTCCATCATACATGTCAGATGAAGGGTATTCTTCAGTCGTGTTGCCATCACTATGGTTGGGTTGAGATCTTAAATCGACCCGATTTCTTCTTACTTCTGTTCCACGATCTGTACGTACAATATAAGATCTTGGTGCTACTTGTGCTTGCACAATACCTTTCTGCATCCAAATGCCTTTCTTATGATCTCGGAGACGGACTTGGTCACCTGATCTTAGATCAGATAAGCTTTTTGCTCGCCTATCATGGTACAGTTTCTGTTTCTCCTGTTGACGTACATTACTCAGTCTCACCAATGCTGAGTTATGCGTATTAAGCAGATCATCACTTATCGGAAGATTTGCTCTAATCCTCCTTCCCATCAGCATTTGTGCAGGAGAGAGTCCATTCTGTAGAGGTGTACTGCGGTAGATTAAAAGACTTTTGTAGAAATCTTCTTTGCAGTCTTGTGCTTTTTTCATTAGACTCTTTACAGTTTTTACTGAACTTTCCACCAACCCATCTGACTGTGGATAGTGGGGACTCGATGTTGCATGGACAAATTCCCACTCTTCAGCAAATTGTCTAAATTCAGCGCTGGAAAACTGAGGTCCATTGTCAGTGAACACTTCCATAGGAACACCATGCCTTGCAAAGATTGACTTCATGCAACTGATTACGGCTTTACTAGTAGTTGTAGGTAGAGTCTGCACCTCAGGGTAATTAGAATAATAATCAGTCACGACAATGTGCGTTTTTCCAATACAATCAAACAAATCTGCGCCTACCTTCTGGTATGGTCTCTCTGGCACTGCATGAGGACTCAGCGGCTCGACTTGTTGCTTTGGTCTGTACATAAGACACAGTTCACATGTAGCTGTTGTCTGTGCTATGTCCTGGTTAATTTTTGGCCAATACATCACTTCACACGCCCTCCGTTTACATTTCTCTTCTTCTAAGTGGCCTTCATGTATCTTGCACAGCATAATTTTTCTTAGTCGTGCAGGTATAATAATTCTATTGCCTTTGTAAATAATACCATTGACAACCGTAAGGTCAGTGCGGTACATCCAATAATCATGAATAGACAGTGGGCACGCATTTTTTTCTTCTGGCCATCCTTTCAGAATGATGTCTTGTAACACTTTCATTGTGATGTCTGTCTCTGTTTCTTTTCTTATCTGTTCTTGTCTTGCAAGAGACACAGGTAGAGAAGCAACAATCAAATTAACATATGCGTCTATCTCTTTATCCATCAGACTTTCGGAACCTTCACTTTTGTTCACAGCACGGGAAAGTGTGTCAGCAATGTACATGTATTTACCAGGACAGTACAGCAATTGGACATCATATTTCTGTAGTCTTATAAGCATTCGTTGAATTCTCATGGGACAGTCATGTAACGATTTAGCCATGATAGCTACCAATGGCTTGTGGTCAGTTTCCACTGTAAACGCTTGACCATACATAAATTGATGAAATCGCTCACATGCATATGTGATTGCTAGAAGTTCTTTTTCTATCTGAGCCTATCTTGTTTCAGCACTTGTCAATGCTCTTGATGCATAGATTACCGGTTGCCATGTATCCTCATGTTCTAGTAACAACACTGAGCCTAGGCCAAATTGCGAGGCATCTGCTGAAATTCTTATTCTTTTTGTAGGATCAAAGAATCTTAGTACCGGTTGCTCTGTGATGGTCCGTTTCAAATTTTGCCAACTTTCTTCTTGTTCATGTGACCATATCCACTCATTATTTTTGTCCAACAACCATCTTAGGGGTGCTGTTTGTTCGGAGAGTTGAGAAATAAACTTTCCTAAGTAAGTAATCATTCCTAGGAATCTTCTCACGTCGTCTTTGTTGTTAGGACGTTCCATGTTTATTATGGCTAATATTTTCCTCGGGTCAGGCTTCACACCTTCCTCCGAGACCACGTCACCCATAAAGGTAAGTGTTTTCACACCAAATTCACATTTGTCCTTGTTCAGCTTTAGATTCACCTTCTTGATAAGTTCCATTACTTGTCTCAGTCTAGAATCATGTTCTTCTTTTGTAGATCCCCAGACAATAATGTCATCCATCATTGTTTAAACACCTGGAATGTGTTCAAAAATCATGTGTATCCTTTTGTGATATACTTCTGGAGCAGACAATATCCCATATGGTAGTCGAAGGAATCCGTATCGACCTTCTGGGGTATTAAATGTACACAGCATTGAGCTGGCTTCATCTTGCTTCATTTGCCAGAATCTTGAAGATGCATCCAATTTACTGAACCATTTTGCTCCCGCAAATTGTGACATGATTTCATCTCTGGTTCGTAGTTTGAAATGTTCTCTTTTAATAGCCTTATTTAAATCTCTTGGATCCAGACATATTCTGATTTGTCCATTTTTCTTTTCAACAATTACTAAGGAGCTCACCTATTCAGTAGGCTCATCAACTTTCTGTATCACACCCAAAGCTTCCATGCGGTTTAACTCCTGTTTTAGTTTTTCTCTCAGCGCAAATGGCACTTTTCTACAGGGGTGTATCACTGGAGGAACTTGCGTGTCTAGATTTATATTATGCTCGCCAGGCAGACAACCTAAACCTTCAAACATGTCTCTGTATTCTGTAAACAATGATTTGCATTCATCTTCCACTTGTGATGTCACCATGAAAACTTTCTTTATCAAGTTAAGCTTCTCACATGAACTTAATCCTAGAATCGGTTGTACATCTTTATCCACAATCAGTAGAGATGTTTTGAACTTTTGTCCTTTGTAGCTCAGGGTCACTAGGCATGTACCTTTCACAGGAATTTCCTCCCCAGTGTAGCCTGTAACTTTCACATTGGCTGGATGAATTTTAGGTTTTACTCTAAAAGTCTTATAGTCTTGAAACTATATCAAATTCACCTGCGCACCAGTATCAAGCTTAAAGGGAATGATAATCTCGTTCACTGTTAAAGGAACAATCCATTCTTTCTTGTCTGTACTGCAAAGTTCAATACAATTCACAAAAAAATCTTCAGACGTAGCTTGTTCAACGGCATGCACTTTGTTTGTTTCACTATTGGTTCTACAGCATTTGGCAAAGTGATTAAATCCACCACATTTCATGCAGGTTTTACCATAAGCAGGGCACATTTTAGGATTGTGAGTATCTCCACATCTACTGCAGATTTTCCTATTAGATTGCATTTTAGACTGCTTCATTTTAGAGAATGGTGGTTTGCTTGGCTCTGTTTTCTTCAGCACATGTACAGTAGTATCAGATTCCTTGTGTAACTGTTTGGCTTGCAGTCTGGTCATTTCTGCAGATCTGCACATAGTCATTGCCTTGTCTAGTGTTAGGTCTTGCTCTCTCAGCAATCTTTATCTGAGTTCATTATCAGGTATTCCACAGACAATACGATCTCTAATCAGTGAGTCCTTTAAATCACCAAACTCACAGGTTTTGCTGAGTGATTGCAGTTCTGTAACATACTGATCAAATCCTTCTCCAGACTTCTGATCACAGGTGAAAAACTTATATCTTTAATATGTCACATTTTTCCTTGGCACAAAGTAATCTTCAAACTTTTGCATTATAGAAGATAGCACCATATTCTGCCCTTCAGCAAACTGAAAACTGTTATAAATGTCCAGCACATCCTCTCCTATCACATGGAGGAAGATGGATGACTTTGTTTTATCCTCCATTGCATCAGCTCCACATGCAGCAAGATATATATTAAACCTTTGTTTAAATCTTTTCCAGTTTTCAGACAAGTTGCCAGACATGAGCATGCCTGCTGGAGGAGACAGCCTATCCATAGTTACTCACTGTTTGATGTGACCAGAGCACAAGGCAGATATTCAGACACTGTGTGTCACAGCTTTACAGACTTCTGCAGGATCCTTTCACACTCTGAGCTCTAGCAGTCCAGTTAAAACTTCTTCTGACACCATGTTTTGTTAATATACTTGTAAATCAGTTCATCAGGACACTGAAGCATGGGTGGGCACTGCTGAGCTCTTTATTCAGCCATTTGCAGACTCCGGGTACATTGCACACTGCCCACACCCACTTCCCAGCATTCCCCATGGTCTTAGGGACCATCACTAAAGATTCAAGCTTAAAAATATAAGGGAGTGTCTACAAACATTAAGCATATCTAATGCAATAACATCACAGTTACCAACCTCTGTTCCGCTGTCACCATTCTCTGCTCTCCTCCTCTGTCCCGCTGTCACCATCCTCTGTCACCAACCTCTGTCCCGCTGTCACCAACCTCTGTCCCGCTGTCACCAACCTCTGTCCCGCTGTCACCATCCTCTTTCACCAACCTCTATCCCGCTGTCACCATCATCTGCTCTCCTCCTCTGTCCCGCTGTCACCATCCTCTGTCCCCCTCCTCTGCCACGATCCCTCTCACTCTGCCCCGCACCAGGCGCCAGCCATAAAAAAAAAAACAACACAGAAACTTACCAATCCGTCGGGCGCCGGGACCCAGCAGCCTCCTCTCTCCTGCAGCTTGTTACTGAAGTCGATATTCAGTGACAGCTGCAGGAGAGAGGAGGCTGCTGGGTCCCGGCGCCCGACGGATTGGTAAGTTTGGGAACCGCCGCCCTAAAGAGACATTATGTGGTGAACAGAGACTCAGATAGGTGTCACCTAACTTTATCACTAAGTTGAATGCAAACTGGAGCTAATAATATATAAAATAGTAATTACTATTAAATTATTGCATGTTACCAGGCTAGTTTTCCACCACCGCTTCCTTGCAATTGCACCTTGGTATTTCTCTAGCATACAAATAATAATCACCTTTATGTTATTAATTATTGTCAATATCAGTCTCCTGTGTGACACTGGACGGGTTTCAAGTTTTAATAAACCTGACCTATAAATAATTAATAAAAAAAAAAAAATGTACTTTTTAATGGGCACTATCATTAGTTTGCTGCTTACTTTTTATAGAACCCCCTTGTTTTTATCTTTATCCATTTACGATTCACTACAAGGAAAAATCTATTTCAATTTCACAACGAATGATTACAATGAATGACAGGGCCCATTAAGTTACTTGTCATCTGCTTCCACTACATATGATACATTCTTTTAAGCTATCTATGGGCTATCCTGTTGTGATGTGTTTTATGTCAGTCATATTAATGGCAGAACTGCACTTTTGGAATCTAGTCATATAGTGAATGAATTCTCATTATGCACGAGTACAATAGCCAGTCAATGTTGTATCGTGTTTGGCAATAAAACTATGGCATAACAGAGATTTAATATCTTTTTATTGCTTTATTATAATAAAAATCTCTCAAAGAAACATTGTGGGTTGTCCTATTAAATGTGACACCAGACACTTCCTAAAATTGTAAATTGTAGGTATTGCCTTACAAATACTTGCTTCGTATTTATAGCGTAAAGACACAAAATGCCGTTATAGCAAGAGCAGAATAGTATATCTGACATTGTAGGAAACTGTTAGAGAGTGATAGCATGATACAAACATTTCTACAATATGCATCAAATATTTAACACACACATAAGGTTTGTGCAGTGCCAGTTGCCAGAAGTAATCTGTGCTCATAGGGATAGGGGATCCTAGCTTTGATGCCATATGCTTCTGCCAATATTGGATGAGCATAAGTGCCAAGCCCACTGGCTGCCACTTCCACTGGTGCCAGGAACTAGACCCATCTACCATAATTTTGCTGTTGTCAGGTTGGCGAAAAGAGCCCAGCCTGGAGACTCCTAGTATAACAGTAGTGTTTTTACTCCAGGTGGAAGGATATTCTGAACCCATGGAGATCTGTAACCATCATTGTGACTAGACTTCTATACTAGATATACACTTATCAGCCACAACATTAAAACTAAGGATAAGGGAAGTGAATAACATTGATTATCTCGTTACAATAGCATCTGTCAAGGGGTGGGATATATTAGGCAGCAAGTGAGCAGTCAGTTCTTGAATTTGATTTGTTGAAATAAGAAAACATGGGCAAGCGTAAGGATCTGAACGACTTAGTGATGGCTATATGGCTGGGTCAGAACATCTCCAAAACGAAAGGTCTTGTGGGGTGTTCCTAGCAAGCAGTGACTAGTACCTAATAAAAGTGGACCAAGGAAGGACAACCCAAGGAAGTGGAATATTGCACTGGCCAAATTACCTGGGTGAGTCTCCAGGCAGGATAGCTGGACAGCATGCGTATGTAGCTTCCAAGCAAGCCGGTATTTGGGTAGTTAGTGGGATTCAATTATAAAAGTGGGGAACAGCTGGGCACTCGCACCAAGAGGAATCTGCTCCTGAGCACATATTGATTGTTCCGCTGTCACAAGGTTGCAACGAGGATTCCACTCCTGAGCCGGTACGAGTGTTCCGTAGTTGGCGACAGTCAAAATACAGGATCTAGAAGACAGTGTGGAACTGCAAATATGAACCCTCACATTGACATGAACACTTTATTTTGGTCTCTCTGTCAAAGATTTCTGCAAGCAGCAGTTCTACTGAGCAGAGCTGGTCCCATGCTGATGCTGATGGCGGAGTCACTGCTGCTGGTGGGGAAGGGCCTGAAGTCAGCATTTAGGAAGCCATCACTTGTAATATCACACTTCTGGGTTTACCCATATCTGCTGATCTTAAGGATAAAATTAAGAGGTGACCCTGTGTAGGTATAATGTCTCTGTTGCCTTCAGGAAAACAAGTTTTTTCTAAAGAGGACTGAAATTTGACAGGATAAAGAATACAGACACAGGTATTTTGGGAGGACTTTTCTCAATGATCATTTTTCATCTCAAGTTAAAGCTTGCTTTGTCTTTAATAAATGTTACTGTACGTAGAAATCTAATTGTCGTTTTTCGACAGTAATGTGCCTTAGGAAGCATGAACTGCCCATCATTGTTGCCATAAGAAATGCTTATGTTATACTGTCTGTCTTTTTGTCACCTTACTGTAAAGTGATATTCACTGCCCAGGGTAATTTGCATGCTATGCAAATAAGAAGGAGGAGACAAATTTAACAGATACTCAGCAGCACACATAGAGAGAAGAGGACAAATGGATTAAAGGAATCATCTACTCAATTCTTTATTTAACGTTTTAAAGACAGCAATGTAGTTTTATGTGACGGCTATAGATCTTCCCTTTGATAATCTGATTTGGGTTTGAAATATCTTTGCATTTATTTATTTGACAACAGCCTTCTCTCATAATATATTTGTACCTACACAAATTATTATGAATGAGGGAGAGCACTGCTTGAATCCTAGATTCACATTCAATTATTCTGACTTCAGTAAAAGAAAAGTATGCCCCTGAGATAGCACTAGTTATTTCTGTTTGTATTATAACCAAGTTGTGTATTTATTAGTTACTGAAGGATTGTTCGGCCCTCTGTTCGCCACAAGCATCCTCAAATTCCACCGGCGGGGTAAACAAGATAGATGCAGGGCTATTTAGAAGGTACTACAGGAAGAGAGAGATTGATAACTGAATTGTGAGAATGTATAGTAGGAATTCAGCTTTCAGGAAAAAAAAAAACATGATTGTTCCCTGTAGACCTAGCAGAGACAGCTCTATCTTGTCAGTATCCATGGCACAATCTCAGACTCGTTGACAGTATTGAGAATTATTGTATGTGCCTGATTCATCACAATGCAGAATAGGGTACTACTTTTTATAATTCTCCTCCCGGAGATGTGGAGGGAAGGTATCATAGAGAGGTGAGCGTGACTTCCACGTTATATAGTGGGCGGGGCAATGTTATGAGGATACTTAGTGTTCTCTGATGTGGGCGTGGCTTGATGACTCAATTTGCATCACCACAGTATGTCCCCGCCCACCTGGCAGACAGACAAGCACCCTTCTGAGAGAATTGCCCTATACAGTTAGGGCTAGATTTGCTTTTTATTTTGTTTTTTCTGCCCTGGGGCGTTTTTTATGTACCAGCCTATTTTCCACCTCCTCCACCTTTTGTTTTTCAATGGTTCCAAATCAGAATGTATACCATTTTCTTTATAAAATGAGTCATAGATGTAATTGCATTTAGTGCATGAAATTTAGTCTCTAAGGGGCATATTCAATTAGCTTTCCGATTCGCGGTAACGCGTGTTACCGCAAAAAGTGCGCGTTCTTGCCGGTATTACGGTACCGCATTAACGCGGATTTTCGTATGCAACCCTATGGGCTGCGAACGAAAATCCACGTTATTGCGGTAACGTGTATTACGTTTTGCGGCTGTTCCGGCGCGTTACCGCGATTTTGAAAGCTAATTGAATATGCCCCTAAGAGTTTAAGTATAAATGTGGCATTGTGCATTAAAACATGTCATACAAAGTGAATATAATTATTTAAAAAGATGATATTTGAGGTGCACCCTTCTTCGCACAGTGCAGTCATTTTATGGGCTGAACCAAAATTCCCATACTTTGACAAATTTGGATATAATAACCTCTACATCAGATTCACCCAAACCCACCAATCCATCCAAATCAAACCACTCCCAACTAAACCCACAAACAGACAACACCCTAAATTATCAAGACCACGTCCACGTCGGTGGACCGGTCAATAAATCAGGACAGTCCCACTAAAACCACGACTATTGAGATGCATGTATGCATGAGAATGCAGCCTATCAATTCACTGGGATTAAGCAGCATTACTGAGGCAAATACTGTGACACTGTAGGCTGAACTAGTATCCATTCCCATTACATTTTGCATACTGCCACTTCCTAATTTACACTTCAACCACTGGATAACATGCAATATATATGGCTTTTGCACACACATTTATTGCTATTGGTGTTTATTAGGTTATTGTATGCCTTTGTTTGGATTTGTATAAGTGCAATGTTTGTGCAAATATAGAGTATTCAGCACGACGGCTGTGCCACACGTGGGCACATGTTCGAACAAAATTCAAACTGAGGGCATAGTTGGGAGCAACTTACTGTTAGGTTGATCATATGTACCTAATGGACAGTATATTCAATATCACCATCATCACCATTTATTTATATAGCGCCACTAATTACGCAGCGCTGTACAGAGAACTCATTCACATCAGTCACTGCCCCATTGGAGCTCACAGTCTAAATTCCCTAATATACACACACACAGGCAAGGGTCAGTTTGATAGCAGCCAATTAAGCTACCATTATGTTTTAGCAACCCTGCAAACACGGAGAGAACATACAAACCCACACAGATAAGGCCATGGTCGGGAATTGAACTCATGACCCCAGTGCTGTGAGGCAGAAGTGCTAACCACTTAGCCACCGTGCTGCCCATACAATATGCTGTAGTACATAATCTATACATTTATGACTGGTTCGTCTGTTTCTATATTCATGTTTCTATTATTTTATAGGCCTCAATCATTGTATTTCTTTGTTCATTTCTGTCTTTTTCACTATGTTTTCTGGATGTATTAATATTAGTCTACTTGCCCCTTTGCCAAAGATCTATCAGTCGGAAGTAAAGCCCGTTAATTAAGAATTAGGTTTATCACAAAGTATTCATTCAAATCAACATCCGCAAAACTACCTTTGCTTAAAAAGAAATCCCCAGATGCATCAAATATTCACTTGTTTTTCTGGTCGAAAATTGTGTGTGTGTGTGTGTGTGTTTGTGTGTGTGTTTTATTTATTTATTTTCAGGAAAATAGTTTGCAGGTAAAAGCTGATTACTGTAGGTCTGAGCAAATAGTATATATGCATACTCCCTCTTTCTTCTAAGGCCGCATAGGCTTTACCTCTGTCATCCCTGTCTAGAGAAGACATTTCACAATGATTTACTATCATCAGAGATTGGGCACCCTTTTGTGCTGCTTTCACTGAGTGTCTGTCTACGCAGTCCTCAGGTGCTGTTTCTCGGAAGAAATATTAAATCGTACTGGAGGGGTATCCCTGTCCTACTTATCATCTAACTGAGCGTAGCTGTTGGTTGCCATGCCAATTACTGTCAAATGTCATCTAACGAGATGATGTCGGTTTTTCACATGATAAACGAGCGACCCGTACAGCCTGCAAATTAAACAGTGTCAGACAATGTTTAATCCAAAGGTACCAGGAATATTGTATTATTTTATAGATCAGGAAATATTAGCCTGAGTAAGGAGAGCGTTCAAATCATCGCTATGATGCAGAGAAAGGTCACCTGTGGACCTCCAGCTGCTGCTGAACTATGCCAGCTGGGACTTGTAGTTCCACAGCATTTGGAGTTCCACAGTTTACTTAAATCTGGTATAATTGTCAATGACGTCCTTAATTCAACATTCATTAAATATGAAAGCTCATCCTATGTATAAAGATTTATTGCATTTTTAATTATTTTACTATTTTGGAATGAATACATCATAGAGTTTCTAAGCAGCACGATTATACAGTTTGTGTTGCAGTCGATTCAGACAAAATACAATAAGCTGACATAATACACAGCAGCTGTTACCTATGCACAGTAGAGGACGCCGTTCTGTGGCCTGAATGAATATTTTTCAGTGTTCTGTCTCCTGTTCACTTGATCATTGTCTGTGAAATAACACGGATCTGATAAGCCGCTACACCATATTGTTCTGGTACACATCTATTTTTTTATTTAAGCTGCTGTATAAAAAGTTGTTTTACATTATAGTGCCCCTTACATTTTGTTTACAGGTGGCTTAAAATCTGTCAGAATACCGCAGATTTGCTCTGGTACCCACCACTCAGGGGAACCAAAAGACTGCTTAGCATAGGGCTGGGCATATCAAAGTGCAGAGGCTCATTTGTTTGGTCGGGCACCCCTTCCACCCTTGAGGACCAGGCCCAATGCTGTGTAGAAAGGGATCTTACAGAAGGGGAGGGAGGGTTTTTCACATTCTTTATTATATTTCTTTCTGTTCTGACAGCCAGCAATATGAGCTACTTCGTCTCTCACAAACCAACGGTTTGTCATTGGTTTGGCCTTTCGTAAATCAGGTGGCTTTAAAATAGCTGAAAAGAGCTTTAAGGTCAGCACTTATTCAATTATAGATTTAATATATGAAGAAAGTACAGTGCTTACAGGTTATAAAAACAATTAATAAAACATGAAACTATATTCAGCAAACCAGATAAAATAAACAGGAGGAAGTTCCAGAATATAAACTTACCTACGTGCTGTATAATTCGTACCAAGGGAAATTAGCTTGGAAGATGGACAGCTTGTCAATGTAAATTGATTTCCAAGAAGTCTGACAATATGGCTAAATGGTTAGCACTTCTGCCTCACAGCACTGGGGTCATGAGTTCAATTCCCAACCATGGCCTTATCTGTGTGGAGTTTGTATGTTCTCCCCGTTTTTGCGTGGGTTTCCTCCGGGTACTTCGGTTTCCTCCACAATCCAAAAACATACTAGTAGATTAATTGGTTGCTATCAAAATTGACCCTAGTCTCTGTCTTCCTTTCTGTGTGTGTATGTTAGGGAATTTAGACTGTAAGCTCCAATGGGGCAGGGACTGATGTGAATGAGTTCTCTGTATAGCGCTGCGGAATCAGTGGCGCTATATAAATAAATGATGATACGTGGTCACATCTTTTAAGGAGACTTTGTCACCTTTCCCCTCCTACAAGGGTTGGACTCCAGGGGACACCTGTGACACAATTTTACAACTCCATATTACATATTCTCTGTTTAATGAGCAATAATAAAATGTAACGTATCTTTCCAGGGAGTGTGACACAGACCCAATTTTATCATTAATAAATTCAATACAAATTTGCCATTCTACAGATACCAAACAGGCATAGGTCAAGTGGATTAGCTGAGCTTATACTGATTTCCTCTCATTCCCTGCGTGAAAGACAACTTTAGTCGTCATATGGGTTGCCGTTCATCATACTATATATGAATATGTGGGTGATATTGAAGTGAAGTGAGATTTTGGAAATGGAATTATATTTGCCTATATAAAATATAACAACAAGCTTTTTGTAAGACCACCTATGCTGGAACGGTCCCTAAAGTATCTTTAGGTGCCAAAACCCACTCCTATATAAGGACATAGTTCACCCCATGAGGTATTTGAAGTTGTTCAGTTCCCCCTAAAGTGACAATGTTATCTGGTAGTTCCTGGGTCTGCGGGGCCAGCTTAAGTTAGGTCATTAACCCTGTGAGAACTGAGCTTTACTTTGAAGTCATTTGCCTTACACTCCAGCTTACACAGAAAAATAAATTATAAATGGATTCTCTTGACATACAGTATTTGCAAGGCAGTCCCTTATGATCATGCTTTACTCACCACACTTATTTATGGGTTAATCCTTATACCTGTAATTCCTCCCTTTTCACTACACACCCCATCACTAGATTTTCTATCACTGTGGTAGAAAATCTTTTAATGTGCACTGGACAGCTGAGCAAAGATCAGCTCCCTGGCGATAGTGACTGTCAGCGCTAAGAGGAGTTTTACTGCTTGTCAAGCCAGTCCTGGGACAATCTGCGCATGCTTGAGCCGGCAATTTTTCCTGTGTGCACCTCCACTAACACCATCCTGAGATGGCTTTAGCACTCACAGGATAGCTGTCCTTGGTGAATAGGCTTCCTCATGCTTTGCCAGAGGCCCCCAGGCAATAGCCTTTACAAGCAAATAGGCAGAACCCCCAGGAATTATCTGCCTTTAGTAAATGGAAAGCTTTATATTTGTTTTCATATATATAATATATATACATATATACTGTTTCATGAACCAAGCTCTCAGGTCCTGTTACTTACCCCCCTTCTCTGTCTTTCTAATCTGTCGTTGCGATTTGCAGGCTCTGTTGGTCTCAGATCTGTCTGCAGGATACATACTGCCCAGTCTGTCTCCACTCCAGAGATCCCTCCAAAACCAGTACATGGATGCTGCTATCTTGGATTCAGTCACCTGCTCTCCCTCAGCCAGTCAGAGTACTACTGCAGCTCAGCTGACTGCAATTTCCAGTCATGGGATAGCAGTCTCCACTCCAGGGTTCCCTCTAAAACCAGTTCCTGGGCACTGCCATCTTGGATCCAGTCACCTGATCCCTCTCAGTCAGTCAAAGTGCTGCTTCAGCTCAGCTGACCGCAGCCTCCGATCAGGTGATAACAATTAATATAAAAGGACTTTCTGGAGCCCTGACCTGTTGCCAGTGCAATGTTGATTTGTCACATGTCAGTCTAATTCCCAGCAGTCTGCAGTCTTCCCAGTTATTCCCATTCAGACAGTGCAGTCTACAATCCAGTCCCAGTCCAGTCCAGTATTCCAGTTCAGCATTCCGGTTCTAGTCTGGTCTCCTTTGCTGAATCTGACCACCATCTTGCATTTCTTCACTACTTGCCAGTCTCCAGTGCCATATTCTCTAGTCTCCTGATCGCACATCTTCCACCATCTGTACCAGTCCTTTCTCTCTCATGCAAAGGCACCTTTTTGCACATAGTCACCAGTTCAACTCCAGTGACACAACCCAGCCCAGTGTGTCATACTGGCTATGAAGTGGGAGAGCTGAAGGTTGGGAGTGGGATAGTTGAAGGTTGAGCACATTGAAGAAGAATTTAAGTGTAGTTTGTACTCACTGTTTTTTATCTTGGTTTAATGTAAGCACAACCTATATATACTGTAAGTGGACAGAAAACAACCCAAATTTCACTACTTTTAAAACTTAAGTTGTTCAGAAGCTGTAATGTGGCCCATTGTATATATTTTGCATAGGAAACACATTTAGCATTTCCTTTATCTGCAAAACAAATGCAACACAGGATACTTTAATAAGATCAAGACTATTGCATTTTATTTCAAGGTTGTGTTATTTCCTTATCTGTGGGCAGTTTAATCTTCCACAATTACATTTTGTGGACTGTCAGTTGTAGTTACTGTAGTTTTATAATGCGGAGGTATATACATTGCCTGCGGAGATAAAAAAAAAGAAATCTCCTTTTTTAGCACAGTGCATGATTCCACTAACATTATAAAAGGTTCTGGAGAGCAATAGACCCTTGAAGTGCAGCAGAAGGAAGAGCATGAAAGACACAGCAGTGCACTCTGAACAGAATAACCTTTCTGTTACAAAAGTGATGGAAGAAAATTATTTAGAGTTCTCTATGGAGAGAAGTCATAACCGAAGGACACAAACGGCCCTGATTTACAGCAATCAGCACACAATGATCTGTGATTGCTAAATGAGAAGCGAGATGGAAGAACGCGCGTCACTTGACGACTGCAGCCGAAGCACCAAGTTCCTCTGAATAATTTCTCTTTCTTTAAGATGCACAAAAATACTAAACATGGCAGGTTTTTTTTTTCCCACTGAATAGATGCTAAAATATTTTTTTTCAATTTCCTCAAGCCAGTATGCATGCTGTTGAATACCTTCCACCTTGCACAAACAAGCATTGGTTTGTGTTGATTATGTACATCTTTAAACTTAGAGGAAACATCTCTTTTCATTTTGTAGCTACACATTTTGTGCAATGCAGATCACCTAGTTGGTTTCAAGTGAGGCAATGTCGGTAGTTGATTTAAATATGTTTATTTGGAATGCTGTTGATTGGCTGTGGACAGTATTAATGCAGAGGTATATGATAAAATTGAAATATATGTGTAGGAGAGTGACTCCAGCCTAACTCCACCCATGAGAGTCGTTAACTTCAGTCTTAGGTGTTGGCTGCCCCTTCCTTAGTTGTAGTTTCCACCATGGGTGAAGTTAAACCCCCTCTTTTTCTCTGATCTTCTAAGTGTTCCTTGCTATCTTGCAACACAGGCAGAATGTAATAAGGGTAGCTCAAGTATGCGGTCTACCTTAATCCTTCATAGGGGACTTTATAGTCCATGAATGAATAACTATGTCTCGCCCGCTTTACTGAGGATTGAGTGGAGTCAGTGACCCTTGACATTGTGAAGGACACCATGAAATATCCACTTCTTTCATGGCAGGATAGATGAGCCTACAGTTACCTGCGAAAGTCTGTACCAGAGGCCTGGCACATCAACATTGTGTAGTCTACAGGGCCCGAGATACCATGGCAAAGTGAATATGAGCCAGAAAATGGTCATTTGGGACTATGAAGCAGGCTATGTAAAAAGAAACAGGTTAAGGAGAGGACATGCGCAAGAAAGGACTGAGGGGTATATTTACCAAACTGTGGGTTTGAAAAAGTAGAGATGTTATCTATAGCAACCAATCAGATTCTAGCTGTCATTTTGTAGAATGCCCCAAATAAATTAAAGCTAGAATCTGATAGGTTGTATAGGCAACATCTCCACTTTTCCAAACCCGTAGTTTAGTAAATCTAGCCCTAAGACTTGTTTATGACAAGACGTGGGAGGGATCTAAGATGGTTAGGACCCATGCTTAAGATTTATGCATAAGTAGGAGAGGATTTATGCATAAGATTTGAAGCACCAAGAGATATTTGAGGACACTGCAAGAGAAGCATGGCCCAATTTGAAACTAATTGTTGATTATTAGCATTTTGAGCGGCCACTCAATGCTCACCAACAGCTTTTGACCCCCTGGGTGTGGTTACTTACTTTACTTAGTTTTCAAGGACCCATAAAGTACATTTAGAGCCAATAGTTTGAATAGCAGCAATTAATGCAATGAAATAACAGCATTAAGGTGAGAAAGTGATAGTATTGACTTTTACAGATAAATTAAGTCATTTTATTTTAACAAGAGATTCAGCAATCCAGAGAATCAAGGAGGGAAGCTAGCTGAATGTTGTGAGCTGGTAAAGTGTTCTTTAATTCCAGTGGCTCCTTGCTCCAGTATAGTAGAACAACCTCCTCCAGCTAAAAGCCACTAAATGAAAAGTGCAAATTGCTAGGAACAAAGTGGCAGCTCATGTAAATTTAAATGAATGTGTGATATTCAGTGAAATAGTCAATACCCTAACCAATTTGATAGTTTTACTATGAAAGCAATAGAAGAAGAGTGCAATATGACATACCACTATATACACCCTCACTTCAACCACTATATATATTGTAACAAGAGCTCCCTTCTTGTGACACAGGCACCCTCAGGTGATTCACACACGGACAACTTCTTGCTTCCAATTAAGTGGCTTTATTATTCCATCACAATAAGCACAGCAGGCCTGGTTCAATAAGGAAAGTAAGGTCTTACTTTGCTTTCCTTAATGAATCAGGCTCAGCTTCACTTTGTCAGGACCAAACCAGGAAACCTACCATTTACTAGTCCCAGCTTCCCTAACTAGTCACTGGCAACTGGCTAGCATCGGTCGCAATGCACACATGCCCAGTTCAGTCTTTTATAGTTGAGACTCCTCCCACAGCTTTGGCTTGATGGAGAAGCAACACTCTCCCACTTGCCTTTAAAAGTAAGTCCCCTCAGGTATTCTGTAACCATTCTTGATTGCAGACAAACCTTATTAGCTCTGCTGTTAGTTGTGGAAGAGATACTGTGAAAGCATGTAATTACAATCACACTTTATACTTTTACTTTCTGACACAGTAGCAACTCGAAACAGTACATTATTTTTGACCACATATGATGGCATACAGCCTGCCAAGTAGACAGGATTTTGATCTCCTATATTACTACATAACTTGAAGACATGCTGTAATGTCTCATCATTTCACTTGTCCTGTGCATAGTCTAGCACACACACAAAAGTTCTGGAAAATTAGACAAGTTTATACTCTCACCAACAGCCTAAGTGGGCGCATCCGCGACGTCACAAGCCGATGCTTATTCCGACTGTCTCGTATTCCATGAAAGTCCTGCCAGGACTCCCAGGTTAGCATCCCAGTTTGGCCGCTCCAAAAGGTCAAGGTCCAGGTGATGGTGTTTTTTACAGATCCTTTAAGACAAGGCTTCTGACCAGTGAATCAGTTGCTGGCATGTCCAGCTGGATTCGCTCGCTGAGGACCTCTGTAAATAGTGGGAAGTCTGGGTACTGTGGCAGCCGCTACCTCCACAGCTTGGCCTCTGTGTCTAATTGTCAAAAGGGTTCCTATAAATCTACTGATTATGCCATGTGTGCAGCGCACTTTAATTTTGGGCAGCCACGAGATCTTGGCTCTAGCCAGGACAGATATGGAAACCATCGTAATGTCACTCCCAGAGTCCACGACTGCATGAACAATCTCATTGTTCAGCCGCATTGTCACTTTCCTTAAAGGTGAACCACTGCTTATCAAATTCTGGTAACAGAAACTTAAAGAGATAGGCCCAGCTTGGGCAACCGAACAGTCCACTGGGTTTTGGGGACTAGTGCACATGGCTTTATAGTGTCCAAGTTCTCCACACTTGAACCACCTCCGATCATGCACCCTTACACCTGGACCTAGATTAGCAGAAGTGTTTCCCTTATAGTGAAACTTTCATTGTCTTTCTGGATTTGATCATCAATTCAGGGCTTTGTCATTGCTATGTTCACTATCCAAAAAAGGTGGATACTAATAACTATCTTCTTTCTAAAAGGGATCATTAGAAACCGTGGAAAAAGAACATTCCAAAAGGTCAAATGATGCCCATTACACACATTTGCATTCATGAATGAGTCTTTTGGACTCCAAACCAGGGAGATGAAAGACAACATTTTAGAAAAAATTAAATAGGGTTCAACATTATACTCTATTATACTGAAATATACCTAATGGGTCTTATAGATGCCGTAAAACCAATATGTATCACCTGTAAACATATTAATAGTGAAGATAAGGAAATTGTATCAACTACGAAAAAAATATATACTTCAGAGTTTTGTTTATTACACTACAAACTATGTAATTTACTTGTTGTAGTGTAATATTTAATACATTGGCAGGACAAATAGGTCGATGAATGTCAGATTCACTGAATAAAGATTATTAATAAAGTGTTTGAAGAAATATCCTAGCTAATCCACATTCCTCCACATCAATCCAGTGTGCACCTACTCAATTTACCTTCTCTCTTTCTCCTACTCATATTCACCACACTTCTCTCCAAACCCCTTCTCTCTCCAGCATGCTATTTTTTCCTTCTCTTTTCTAATTTCCTCTCCACTGCTTTCCTGCTCGCTAGACTGCACCCACCACATCCAAGAAACCTTACACTGCAAATCATCCTTGCATATCGCTTTGTTGCCATGCTCCTTCACATGACTGATGGTGACATCTCACACAACACAGCGCCCTTTGCAGTCACCAGCTCCTGCTCAGGCCCCTAATTTCAGTCCAAAATACTCCATCTACCTCATACTTCCAATCCCTCAAACCTTTTCCACATATCTCCACTACCTTCCTTCCTTTTTTCTGTGCAGTTTGGAAGGTGATATTGTAATCACCGCTGATTCCCGCCTACAAGACTTCTCCTGTGCCGCCCGTTACCCACTTATGGAATTCTCCACCATAGCCAATCAGACTCTCCCACAGCCTTCATATCTTTCAACGCTCTCTGAAAACACATCTCTTTATTAGAGCTTACCCTGCCACCATCTATATTACCCACATTAGAGCACCCTAAAAACTGCCCCATCTCCACTCTGACCCACACTCGCCTCTCTTGTTTCAACTGTGCCTTCTGAGTCTTCACTACTCTCTGCTTTCATGTTTGCATTTAATTTGTCTACTTTGTAAGTCCCTGTTTAATGAATGTTTTTCCCCACTGTTGTGCTGCAATGTGTCACCTTATAAATCAACAATAATAATAATAATAATAATAATAGTGTCAACTGCTTTAAGGCACTTTATACATCATTATAATAGTGGTCCAAACTGCCTGAGGATCACTGGTGTGGAGCACATACATATGAAAGCTTCGGGGATGGTCGAGAGATTTTAAACACCTCTGCAGACAAGAGATGTACTGGATATATCAACTGAATTCTGTATATTCACATAGCCTGAAAGTGGCAGTAGAGCTAAACAGGATTTGATTTAATTTACAAACTATCCCCTTTTGTATCTCTTCTGCACTATATTTACTTATTTTATTGGTTTTTGAGATCTGGGTATTCTAAATGGTGAGGTGCTTGAGACAAAAAAATCTAACACCTAATTGGTAACATACTGACGGACTTCATTTGTACTGCTAATAAGGGTTATGTTATAGTACAAATAGCATGTTTTAGCTTTATCAATTGATATATACTTATTTGTTTTTACTCTTTCCTTCTACCGCTCTGTGGATAAGATACCTATTAGTATCTAAGCGTGAGTGTCAGCTAGTAATATTTTTATATTATATTTTATATTAATATTTTTATTAGCATGTTTCCTGCATGGCTGTGTTCAGAGTTTATTTTATTATTTAGGTCTAACTTTGTTTCCTCTTAGAGGCTTTATGTGTATATTACCATCTTGTTTAATCACTATTAAAGATCTATAACACTGTCCAAAATGGTTTGATCTCTAACCTTTTATAGCTGCTGTTATATGAGCTAGATATAGGTAATAAATTTGTTGTGCTTTTATCTTATAAATATGACGTGCTTTCCTGGGAAGCTTTGGACATTTGCCCTATTGTTACTTATTGTTTAGGGCAGTGCACTCTATCGTATTACAATATCTGTGTCTCAAATATGATGCTTCAGGGCGACAAGGTGATTAGAGTTAGTTGTTGGTTTAGTTGCTGTGAACCCCCTGGTCATTGTTCTTGACAGAGCACAATTCCTGCGTGTTCTTTCTATACAATAACGTGCCATTGTACTTAGTGACTGCTTGCCTAAATGATTTTGAATACCTATAGCTATTGGATGCCCTCAGCCCCTAAGGCTGCCTCCAGGCAAACCAGCTAGTTTGAGCCGAAAAAGTAAACATTACCCGGTATAATCACAAAGGTTTCTCCCAACTATGAAGATGGAACAAACTAGATCACACAGGAAGACTATTACCTAGACAGAGTATTGGGCATGATCAAACCTGTGTTGTTCTTTACGAATACTATTAAGTTAAATTTAAGTAACTTCTTCAAGAGAAGGCTCCTTTGTGGATAGTAAATTTCAGAGCCTATGTATCCCCTTTTGCAAATGACTTTGAGAATAGTGGTTTAGTGAAGAGCAGGATTAATTCCTAGAACTATCTTCTGTCTTATGTCGCCCTGTGCCTAAAAGTTCTGAAGACGTGACAAGTTACCGTGAGTAAAATTAAAGTTGGAGTTTCTCTTTCCTTTCATCAGAAAGGCCAGAGAAACAGGGAAGGAAGCTGAGTCTTTGGACCCTTTTCAAAAAGGGAAAGGGCTCCATTCCTCCCCATTTTCTGGAGCCAAAGGCCTCTTAAGGTGATAAGAGTCTGCAGACCCCCTTTGCGGAAGCTAGGGAAGCCCTTTGACATCCCTGACCCCCCCGTGCCTTATGGCCTCATTGGGCATAGGGTCTTCAGACCCACCTCTGCCACAAGCTTGGGTGGGCCCCCTTTTCCCTGAGCTTGGCAAAGGCTTCCATCGGGGAAACTGAATCTTCACCTTCCCCAGAAGATGGGAGCCTCCTATGTCATGGGGCGAAGGCTGCCCATAAGGGTCTTACCCAAAACCCTCAAAAATCGTAGGCACACAAAACAAAAAAACATAAAATAGTGCATAAGTGCTATGTGTCAATAAATTAAACAAATAAATAGTAAAAAAGGGGCCATAGGCCAGGGCAAAGAAGTGTAGTTTTGCCAAAAAATCAATCTGCTCGTGCCGAGTATCCTACTTAATGCACATGATGCCCCCATCACCTGTTTGGGCACCCCCTGGCTCAGACAGCACCATGGGACACGCCGCACCTGAGGCTTTCATCAACTGACCAAGTAAGAGATTTAATTTCAGCACTGTTCTTTTAGTTAGAGCAGTGATTAGGTATTGGGTTTGGTTTGCATGGTATAATTTGAAAATAAATGTAAATTCCTCACCTACCTGGTGGGCTCTTGAAAATCAGAAGATGGAGCAGCAGATTTTGATAGCCCTGCGGAGAGGTTTCAGGTTTGATCTTCCATAAACTCTTGTTTCTGGTTCTGGACGTGGCTTTTCATTTTCGTGACATACCTCTAATATTTTTTATGTTGTTTTTTATTTTTTTTACATGAGTAATTTGCCTTTCAGCCATCTAGAGTCAGTTGAATGTTTAATAGTGTTGGTGATGGGTAGAAGCAATTAGTAATCAATAAGGTGAGTATTTAGGAAGGAAGGTAAAAGAGTGGTTCTAGGTTGTTTACAATTATTATTTTTTCTAAATATTATCACTTTGTTGTATATATTTTTATGAGTGTTTATATCATATTTATATGAGCATTTTATATGATGTAATTTATTTTTTGCTTGTAAGTATAACGAATCTAAGAATCAGCTTAAAAATTATTTCATTTTTCTTTTTGTTTTCTTTTAATGATCTCTTTGGTACTTGCTCTTTACCAACCATCTACCTAAAGAATCAAAAAATTAATAAAGGGGGGGGGGGGAATTAGTCAAGGGGCATTAAACAAGTTCTGTGTTTATTAACTAATTTAGGGAATGTTCACTCACAATGCCAAGGACATTAATACATTTAAAAACAGAACTATGAAGAGTAAATAAATAGTAATTAAAAAATATAAATAATAAATGAAAAAAAATAAAATATATATAAAGTAAAATATATTTTAACCATTCATTTGCTATAAGAACATCCTTGTGTTTAAGTAGTAAAGATTTCTATGAAACACAGTTTTTACTCCATTCTTGGTTTTAGTTATGTGCTGGGCCGCAAAGCAAAACAATTTATATCAGTCAAAGAATAACTGTAACAGGGCATATTCTGATGTTCTCCCGGTAGGACAATGACCTAATAGTCTGTAAACTGCTACAGAAAACAGAAATATATAAGCCTGAGGAAGCACAACTTAAAAGCACTAGATGCTACAGAATTTTTGCTTGTCGATAAGTACAGTCAGATAAATAATAAATAATAAATAGCATGTCTTGCCATCAGAGCAGAAAAAAAGTATTTTCCTTTTTTGTGTTAAAGAATTATTAAACAAAAATGTTAAATTACCTTTAAGTAAATAATAAAGCATAATTAATTTTATACAAGTCCTAGAAGCAAAGATAACATTGGTTGTACTCTGCTAATGATGCCACCTTGAAACGACCTTAACTTTCTTGTGAGCTAGTAGACACGGTGCCCCATGGCATAACCCTCAAATTAAAGACTCTGGAGTGGAACCACGATTTAACGTATGTCTTCCGGGAGACCAGACATGATGTTGGTGTTATGCAGACAATATACCAAATGAAGAAATTAATGAGGCTTAGGGGCTTGTCCTGCCCATTCATTTTATGCCTCACAGAGTGTGAGAACTTTTATCGTACTAGCTGAAAGATACAGATTAATATTTTTGTAATTGATCTTCAGGGATTTCATGTGCACAAAAGAAAGCAAATATTTTAGCAATTCACACATTTTGCTTCCTGTGCAAATAAAAAAATAAATGACAAAACTTTTGTTTTGAAATATTTTTTAAATAGTCCCTATCCTCAAGCATTTTCTAAACTTAATTCTGCCTAGTAGTCGGGAATGCATATGCTAGATGTAATATTATCCACCTGTCAAAACAAATTTGGTTAGCTGGGGAGCAGCGTCTGCTAATGCTTCATCTTTTGTCATACTCTCTGACCTTTGTAGGTCTTAACACACCCCTAATGACATCATACCCCATTCCCATGATGTCATACATATATCTTGCAAGTAGGCCAAAAAGGATTATCACACCTCAGAATAACAATAGAGCTTTAGTATGGTACAAACAATCGCTGAGAAACAATGGCTGAACACTGTGGGCCCTATTCATTAAGGAGCGCAAATGCCAATATGTGCCGTGTTTTGTATAAAATTGCAGTAATTATGCCCAGAACCGGACTATACGACTGTAAACGTAACAACATCCAAATCATCTTCAAGCGCAAAGGGCACTTCATACAGGCTACGATTTCATGGGCGGAAACAGGAGGGGACTGGGTGTTTGCTCATATTCAATGTACAGTAAGGACGTGACAAGCTCGAGCACATACAATGCCCGATTCAAGCTTTGGGCATCTCAAATATACGTGATTTTTCTGTCGTACCACTTGCTCCAGCTGTAGGGCAGGTGTAAGTGTCGATTGATATTGATGACGGCAGTGTATACATGCTAGAACATGTACTTGCAATCAGGAACAAATGTAAAAATTTAAAAACAGTACTAGTTAATAACATGATGATATGTATTTCAAGAGGGAAGAAAGAGGGGGCAAATACTTTTTTTTTAATGTTTTAAATTGAATGGCTTTATTATTAACAGGTGACAATCATTGAATAATTTATTTTTTCTGTGCGTTTTTTGAGACTTTATATTCCACATATGTATTGTATTGGACGTATCCTTTTAAAAAAACAATGCAATTTACATTTGTTTTGCGTGCCTTAATGAATCAGGTCTTGTGAGCTCTACAAGCAGATTTATAGTACTAGAACTAACATACAAATTTGGTAAAGTCCTATATTAAGAATAGTTTTTAGACATTGATACCTAAATATTTATATTCAACAAACACAAAGGGAAAATGAAAAAAAAAATAGTGTTAGACTTCCTTTAATAATAATATTTATTAGTATCTATTAATAGGCAAAATTCATAAATACTGTTCACGGGACCACAGTTATGAGCATTAAAATTTGTTTCATTAAAGTTAACAAGAATGGCGTGACATCTTGCTTGCTTTGTAGGCATTGACGTGATATTACTTCTGTCCTGTTTGTTCTTCAATTGTTTTCTCTGTGTCGGGCAACTTGCTGAGGAGTCATAATTGTACGGTGATGATGATCACGTTCGCGTTCTCTTTGGTCATCAGTCATAGTTTGTCGTTGGCTGTTTCTTGCTCCGCCCTTCATATTTTTGCTGCTTCTTGCTGTGCAGTTACTCCCAAAGCAGACATTTGGCTTTTAGGTGGCATCGTAGCTACACTTTGTTGCTTAAATGATTTAGTATATTCCTATTAATTTAAGACTAAGTGCAAATAAGACGAATGGCTAGATAATCAAGCCAATTTGGAATAGCAAAGGACGCTATAAATGGTAACTACCATGAAAGAAGCCTAAATAAACCAAACAAAATAAGGGCAAGAAATTAGGAAAATCCAGTCAGTAGGAATAGGAATAGTCAAAAGAGTCATTTGCAAACTTTGTACCAAACGTTGGGATGTTTTGTGTGTGGATTTATAAAGGTGAGGAACAGCGTTGAATATATATATATATATATATATATATATACAAGTTAACCCGTGCATGATACTCATGCATTCTAGTCAAATCAAGCTACTTAAGGTGTTAAAAAGGTTCTGGTCATGCATTTGGGCCTAGCCCAGGCCTCCTCAGGGGAAGAGCGTTACTTCCCGATGTAAGCGCCCTTTTTTAACATGGTTTTGTCCACATGTCACCACCTTATCATTCTTCTCCATCACCTCATCCTTCATTTTCATCGCCACATCTATCCAGATGTCTATCCAGACACAGGGATCTCTCTCAGCGGTCCTGAGTATCACACTCCTCTCGCTCTGTCACCCCCGGCAACCACCAACCACTCACCACTGTCACCCCTGGCAACCACCAACCACTCCCAACTGTCACTTCTCCTTCAAGAAATATATATATATATTTTTTAAATCTTTATAAACACTTTTAACAATTAACAAATTAAATTAACAAATTAAAAACATCTTAGTATACCAAATTTCAGCCCTTTCTGAGTTGTTTTTTCCACACACACTAAGAATTTAGTAGGTCAGTGTATAACTCCGCCCAGCAGGTGGCGCTGCAGCTTGGTTTTATTTTTTACACACACACACAGACAGACTAACACACGCCACTAGACATTTATATTATAGAGATATATATATATATATATATATATATAAGTTAACCCGTGCATGATACTCATGCATTCTAGTCAAATTAAGCTATTTAAGGTGTTAAAAAGGTTCTTGTCATCTTCATTGCCACACAAACACGCCGCTAGGCTTTTATATATTAGATATATATATATATATATATATATATATATGTATATATATATTTATATATATATAGATATATATAGATATATATAGATGTAGAGATAGCGATAGAGATATATAGATAGATATATGTATACATATAGATAGATCGATCTATCTATCTATCCATCTATCTATCTATCTATCTATCTATCTATCTATCTATCTATCTATCTATCGATCAATCTATCTATCTCTCTCTATATATATGTATATATATGTATTCATATATCTATCTATATCTGTATCTCTATCTCTATTTCTATTTCTATCTCTATATCTATAAATATATAGATACATAGTTTGTACTGTTTAAAGAACAAATCAGAAAGTTAAGAAACACATCTCTGTCTATATGCTGGAGAAAAAATAAAACTTATGTAACTAAATTAGTTGCACTTCATCAGAGAAATCCAATTGCTTTTACTTGGTTCCTGTGGCAAGGTAAAATTGTTTTATTTAGTTCCAGCTGTGCCGAGTATAGGCTTTAGCAAATAATCCCCAGGGAGCCTTTATGATCTCAGCTGATGACACAGTAAGGCGATGGTGCACATTTTTATCACCAATGACAGTAGACTGAGGAGGTTAAAATTTAAATGGAATACTTGGCTCACTGGCAACGAACGGTGGTTTTCCAACTTGTGATAAAGCACTAATAACTTAAAAAGACACAATGTTACCCTTCTGGAATGCTAATTAATCATAGTTCAATTGGAGGGTTAATCTTGATAGACCATTTGGGCACTGTGCAGAAAATTTCCTGCACCCCCATTTAGACCAGACCCCTGGAGTTGAAGTTTTAATTTAACAATATCCTCACTCAAAATCTGTTAAAATAGTATAAAACTTGTCTTTCGCAATATGCTTGCTATGTCTATCTACTCTCAAGAGCATAGTGGTCAATATTTAAAGATATGGAAGTGGCATTATATTGTCCCATTTTAATATTAACACTGAATATAATTGTACAATGTTTCCTTACAATTTTAAAATACTTTTCTTAATGATCTATTAGCACCTTAAAGGTAAGCTTTGCTCAAAAATGATTTTGTCTAATTAAAATCATTATGCTAGGTGAGACAACTCACTAGAATAATTCCTGGTACTTGAAATATGACTTATGCCTGAAATAACCAATTGAAACATCAGAAAGGCTCTGTTGCTGCAATATGAAAAGGTGTGCTGTGAATAACTGACTATGTGGGGAAACAACAGTAACCATGGAAACACATGAACTACATTGTTGGTTCTATTGTTACAGGGTTTTTAGTGGAGCTTCTACAGACAATTTCAGGCAAAAGTCATATCACAAGTAAACGGGAATATTTGGTAGTTCTATACATATGATCTAGTTTGGTATCTGATTTCCACACCTCACAATTAGACACAATTGCACACAAGTCCAGTAAGTCTATACTTACCTACTTTTGAAGCCAGCCGTCCGGGAGGGCGTCTGTTGAGGGGGTGTGGCCACGCGGGATGCACCGTTAGGCTCCGCCCCTGTCAATCTTATGCAATTCTGGCCAATCGTAGCAGGGGGCGGGGCCACAATGACACTGTTAGCCCCGCCCCCACCTTCTACAACAACGGGGAGATGCTGGATCCGGGATTTTTGCCTGCTCTCTCGGGAGTCCGGGAGAACTCCCAAAAATTCGGGAGTCTCCAGGACATTCCAGGAGAGTAGGCAACTATGAGTAAGTCTGAACCCTATTCAGATAGCACTCTGCAAGTATCCTAGTTGAAATCAAGCTCTTGGCCCAAGAGCTGCTATGCAGCAATGCTAATCCATACCTCCTGACATTCCTGATGGGGAAATATGTACAATGCTTGGACACCCACAGCACAAGCATTTGGACAAGGCAACATCCTTTTTCCAATAGGACAGATTCAGGGCCGGATTAACCCGAGGTCTAACTAGGCTACAGCCCAGGGGCCTCGGGCATCCAGGGGGCCCTTGACAGAGCTCAGCAGAATTATTGATCGGGCCCGATCAATGCTGAGCTCTGTCACTACAGTCCTCCTTCTCCAGCGCTCAGTAATCTCCTTACTGAGGAGATCTCGCGAGAGTGTCACGAGATCTCCTCAGTAAGCAGCTTACAGCGCGCCGCGGAAGGAGGACTGCAGTGACAGGAGAAGGTTAGCGCTTGGGGGGGGGGTGGTCAGCTAACAGGGGGGGCAGTCTGCTAACAGGGGGGGGCCTCACGGGGGAATGGGGGCCCCCTTAGCCCAGGGGCCTCCATTCCGTTAATCCGGCCCTGGACAGATTACTTTTCTAAGACAAAAAGTAGCTGGCATGCTAATGACTATGCCGCCATGCCCTACATTTAATGTAAACTACAGTAATGTTACAGTATTAAAATTATTATTAATAATATTAATAATAGCAGTAATAATATAATAATAATATTTCACTTTTTTTAAATAATAATAATAATAATAATTATTATTATTATTATTATTATTATTATTATTATTATTATTATCCAAGACCAATAATAACAGCTAATTCTTAGGATTTTAAGAAATGTATATGAAAAAAAGAAAATATAATTTAATTTTCCTATTCACTCATTCAGTCTTTTTCCATATTATTTCTGCCTAAAAACATACACTACACTGATTAATACAAGTATAATCTTATTTAAATGGCAGAAACAAATATAAATGTACTGTCTGCTTAATACATTCTCAATCTGTCACTCGCAGCAGATGTTTCAGCTGAAATAAATGTATCAAAAATGTCAAATATTCATCTCCCTGTTTGGAAAACAAGCAGTACTGGAAAGATGTGGAGAACATTAAATACTGGTTAAGCTAATTCTATCTATCTATCTATCTATCTATCTATCTATCTATCTATCTATCTATCTATCTAACTATCTCTCTACCTATCTATCTATCTACCATCTGGATTTAAACTAAAAATTAAATTTCAGTCTTTACTCCTTTTGGATGCCAAATGCAGTGCTTGATTTCTTTTACTCTCTTATTCCACAATAAATACAGGGAAAACAGTAAAAATGCAAGGATACAGCAAGCTCCTTAACTCATTTCAATTCAATCATAGAGCAATGTCTTTCCATATGTGACCAGGGTTAAAGGCTGATCTGGCAGCCCTATGTATAAAAAGTTCTGTGTATTACCGTTTCCCAATTCTCCTATGATATAAACAATAGATACATTTCAAATGTTATGCAGAGCAGGGCACATCAGAGAATCCCATTGTAGACATCCCATATTACATCATGACATCACTTCAGTAAGCCAACAGTAATATACTTCAAAAATACAAACTAGTGACTTTCAAATATTGTCACATTGGAAAAGATGCTGTTGAAGCACACAGTGGCTCCTGACAACATGCTCGTCTATGGCCAGGTCTGCAGGACAGGTCATTATTTCTAAAGACCTGGGGGTATATTTACTAAACTGCGGGTTTGAAAAAGTGAAGATGTTACCTATAGCAACCAATCAGATTCTAGCTGTCATTTTGTAGAGTGTACTAAATAAATGACAGCTATAATCTGATTGGTTGCTATAGGCAACATCTCCACTTTTTCAAACTCGCAGTTTAGTAAATCTAGCCCTTGATCTCTACTGGCACAGAAGAAAAGGGTCCCAAGACGTCCTCACCAAACTGGTTCAGGGGTGCAGATTCATTATTCAACGTGCATTTCCAAAACTGAAAATGTCCATTAATTACTTTGTGTCCTATGCCAATGGAAAAAGTTTATTGTGCAGCAGTACTTTGTATACACAATGTGATATCTATCTTTCACTCAATAAACACAATCAAAAATAAATACACACATAAAAGCAGGCAAATCTCTATGTGCGTCTTATAGCAAGCTTTTATTGCTAATGGCGGTTACCTGATCCCTGCAGTTTCCAGTGCTTTACAGTCTAAAGGTAAATAGGATATATAAAAGGAGAGTGGGAATCTGGCTCTAAACCAAGTCCAAGGGTCTCTTTTATTCCATAGAGAGGTAGACACAATAGGACCTGCGCCATAGGAAGCTGTTACCATGGTAATTTGCTGTGCTCCAAAAAATGGCCTGCATTCTTTAAGCACAAATCGGAGCTGACTAAAAAAGATGGGGGAAAATCATCAATGCCTTTCAGACTACAGGAAACCAACCACCAAAAAAAAACATTTAACTCCTTCTTTGGAAATAGCACAAACCTCCTCCTGCTTGTTATGATTTGCCCTTTCCCCAAGTATAATATCTTATTTTTTCTTTGTTTTCAGTATTTCTCTCAATATTTTTACTTGTTTGGAGCACCTACACTTAGGTTTAAATGCAGGACCACCACCGGGGGTGTATGGGAGGGTACCCTCTGTACAGGTACCGGAATGATGAGGGGGCTTGCCGTGACCTGACTGCTGAGCCACTTGAATGACCCATTACACATTGCAGCTTAAGCCATGCCCGGGGCCCCCACTCTCAGACATACCAAATGCGGAACCTGTCTCCGATTCCCCTGACCTAAAGCGCTGCCCACGTGTCGTCATGAGATCACAAACCTGTTGAAAGGAGCCAACAGGCACTGCCAGCACCAGCAGAGAGAAAAGGAAGAACTAGCAGAAGAAGAAAGAAGAACAAGAACAGACTGTAATTAAAGTTCAGAGATGGAAGGAGAGAGGGGGGGTGGTGCTTATATGGCTATTATGGCTCAAGCATATACTTACACCCAATGATAGCATAGAGATGTGGCCCGATTATGACAGCAGTAAATGTGAAAGATGCATTACTCTATTTGTACACATTAGAACAGTTTTATGAAGTGTCATAAACACTAAAGAGAATACTGTCTTCACAGCGCTATTAATAATGTGAAAAGTTACAATGGCCTTGTAAAATGTAATGAAATACAAATCCCACATCAATTATTGTTTATCCCTTTAATAATCCAATGAGAATATTCTTTACTGCAGTAGTTCAAGTAGAAATGGGAAATAACAAGTAAAGTGACTGGAGAGCTCAACTTGATGTAATATTGGTGCAATGCTAATGAAATGGCTCTTTCAGATGGAGGGGTCAATATCCAAGCAGCCAGTCAGAAGGGTACCAAATGTTGCTAGACAGACGTTTGTTAAAGAGGTCTCATAATTTTAAGGTAAGCTAGCAGTGAGAATAGCCAGTAGGATGCTTAAATCTGATGAGTGTTAGTTGTGTTGTAAATGTGTATGTCTCAGTTTTATGTATGTCCCTGTTTTATGTATATACTGTTTTCCCTACTGTACAGTTGCTGCGGAGCACTGTGGTGCCTTCACAAATCTACAACAATAATAATAATAATAATAATAATAATAATAATAATAACAATCACTGTGACACCATTATTGCTGCAATAAGAACAATAAGAAAAGAACCATGCACCTCTAATTCTACAAGTTAGATCTTAATACATAAATCTGTACATGTATCAGGGACTGTGGACAGAGATATAGGGACATTCCAAGTTTTAGAGTTCTAATGCCAGTTACCAATGTTTCTACAAGTGCACCAACATTAGCTAGTTAATCTAACCAACTATTTAATATTGCCAGAACTGTAATTATTGTGTTAAATCATTGTACATTTATATTTTTCACACTGTGGGGTAAATGTATCATACCCCGGTTTTCTCAACTCGCCGGAGATCGGTGTCTTCACAGCTTAAATTTAAAGCGGCGCTGCCTTGTAAAGGGAAACTTCCCTTTACAAGGCAGCGCCACTTTAAATTTAAGCTACGAAGACACCGATCTCCCGCAAGTTGAGAAAACCGGGGTATGATACATTTACCCCCGTGTGTGAGTTAGTTATAGGAGAGTTTGAACTCCAGTGAATGCACGTGTGGTGGCCATCTTGTTTGTTCATTATTATTATTCACTGTATCGTTGTCCTTGATTATTAACTTACCCGTTGTCCCACTTATCCAGTCCAAGATATCCTTATATTTAAATCTGCCTCTTGCAATTACTTTCCCCAAAATAAACCCCCAGTTGATTGTTTGTAACCACAGTGCGTGGTCTATTATTCAGAGGGTTAGTGTGGTTGGGTACAAGGGGCTTCCCGAGTCCCAACTGGTGGATTCAGTCACAGTCCTCATCCCACCATACTGTGGAGAAGGCTCGGGTGGAAGCACTGAAGAGAGAGAACATTTCAACACCCCTTTTTGAGTGCTAGGGAAAAGGGTGCTACCTAAGAAAAAACAAACAACACAAAGAGGACAGACTAGATGGACACATAGGTAATTTTTTTTAACTAAACTGAAGCTTGGAACAAAAATGGCAACCTGTTATTCAACTTTTAGAGGGTTTCACAGCCCAGGGGCAACTATTTGACATTTAAGCACTGTTGTCAGAGGACCAAGATGGAGACCAGAATCATCTTCATTGACATGAGCCAATTGAAAGATTTCAATTGCAGACCATTATTTTGGCCTTCCTTGTTCCTTTATGCAGAGGAAAACCTCTCTAGGTTGTGAGGTCCTTCACATTGGCAGGATCCCCAAACAATACAACCTAACTGGGGAGGCCAGGCCTTATCGACCTCTTGTGGGAATCTCCTCCTGTATGTAGGACAAGAAGGATGTACAGGTGTAGGGTCAACCAAAACTAAACTCATAAATTCTAACAAGGACTGATTCCTAGCCTGACTGGATACAGGTTTTTCCATCCCAGTCCACTTTCAAACTGGGATCATTCGCACGAGCTTGGCGATGAAGACTTCTGAGAAAAAGGTTCCCTAACTCTTTTACAAAAATGTTTTACTATTATTTTTATGTCTTTATCATACAAATAGTGAACTACTACTGATGTGTTGATGTGCAAACTGTTATGACTAATTAAATCTTGGGCAGCACAGTGGCCTAGTGGTTAGCACTTCTGCCTCACAGCACTGGGGTCATGAGTTTGATTCCCGACCATGGCCTTATCTGTGTGGAGTTTGTATGTTCTCCCTGTGTTTGCGTGGGTTTCCTCCCACACTCCAAAAACATACTGGTAAGTTAATTGGCTGCTATCAAAATTGAACCTAGTCTGTGTGTGTCTATATTAGGAATTTAGACTTTAAGATCCAATGGGGCAGGGACTGATGTGAACGAGTTCTCTGTACAGTGCTGCGGAATTAATGGCACTATCAGGCCCGGCGCTCCCATTAGGCAACCTTAGGCAGTTGCCTAGGGCGCCGGGACCTGCAAGGAAGTGGGACAGAGGTGCTGCGGCGGCGGGGTGCCACCGCTGTTTTTTCAACTTCTGCCGCCACTTGCAATTAATTTCGATGCGCCCGGGCTGCCCGGCGCATCGCTCACCTGATCACTGATGTCAGTGATCAGGTGACAGGTCTTTACCCGGCGGCGCCTGTGCTGTGCTGCATTATCACACTGTCTGTCAGTGACAGACAGTGTGAATAAAGTTCTTTCCCCCTCCCCTCCGCTCCCAGCATGCATCGTTCTGCCTCCTGTGTGAAGAAGGCGAGGAGCAGCCATAGGAAAGAAAGAAAAGAAAAGAGAAAAGAAGAGAAGTGAAGAAAAGAGAAGAAAGGAAAAGAAAAGAAAAGAAAAGAGAAGAGGTTTGAAGAGCCCCCCTGCATCTACTGATGAGGCTTCAGGAGAAAAAAAAAGAGTGAGTTAAATAAAATATAATAATTTATTTATTTAGTGTTTTCGGCGGGGGCGGCGGGGCAGGGGGGGGGGGCATTGAAATTTTGCCTAGGGCGCCTAGAACCCTAGCACCGGCCCTGGGCGCTATATAAATAAATAAATGATGATGATAATCAAATACCCTCATTTATTAAAGGGTACAATGAATTAATTACACTTTTACCCTAATATTAATTATAATCCTCTGGTTAACAAAGTTTGACATTTGCATTTATATTTACATGTTTGTATTAATCCGTACACATAAATTGATAGAAATTTCAGCATGGTGCAGCTTAAATAAATAAATAAATAAATGTTAATTAAAGCATTATTGAACTCATACAGTATATGAACCATTTAGTGCCAAATCTGACTCAGACACCTACTGCCTTTCTACTCTTTAATGCTGCGTTATTGAAAAAGGCTAATCAGACGCAAGGTGATTATCATGCTACTAAGATTAATTTGAGACTTGAGTCATACTTCGGAAAAGACGCCCACGCACCAAATTATACAGGTTTTTTAATATAACATGAGAACAATATTGGTAAAGCTACGTGTTACTTTATAGAGGCAGAGATAAAACAAAATCAGATGAGCCTGTGTTACAATTTAATTAATGTATTTATGTCCTTTTGACTAAAATATAACTATTGTTGAAAATACCTTTGAAATGCCTTGTCAAAGAACACAATCAGCGGTGTGGAACTGTACCAACAAAGTTGCCAAATGCAGGTTAAACTTTAAATTGGAAAGTGTTTTTTTTCTACTTCATACTTCTTTAAGTACTAAGTAAAACATACAGCATTGGCAAAAGTCATTATGCTCAAATAACTATATTTATCTGTGTATTATAGACAAGGGTGGGAGGTGCCATATTGACTTCACTTATGCGAAAGGTAATCTATAGAAGTCAGTGAAACAGTGCCCCCCAGTGGCCAGAGGAGCATGGGATATTTGAAAAGGTTTCCATTGCAACTTCAATCAACAATGCATGCGCCATAAAAATACCTAGCAAAGAAAATAAAAAATGTTTTGCATTTGCATGCTTGACAATTTACAAGGAGAACAGCAATAAAAAAATTCATCTTTGTATTGGTGTGTGCCTAGTTAGTCCTTCACATACAAAATGAAAGAGATGGCAGCTTTAGTGTAAGTAAAGTCATATTTAACTTGGGCTATGCCCTCCTTTTATTAGAGTACCTTTGTATTAAAATCACAGATAACGGAGCCAACGGACTGTAAAGGCGTGCTCAGCAGAGCTGTTATCTGTACATGCGATCTTGCTGTTGCGAATACACATCTTGACCTTGACTTTTGGTCAAGGTCAAGGCAGGGCCTCAGTGCACTGCTTTGCCCCGGGGGCCTACAATGCTTTTAAGATGGACCTGGTGCCGATGGTGTTCCGACATAGATGTGGCCGATTCAAGTCCTGGGTTTCGCATTGTACTCTTGTTCCTGTCATATCATTTGCACCAGCTACAGGGCTGGTGTAAATGCTGACTGATAGTGATGACTGACATGGCATTGTCTTTGTTTAAAAAACTACAAGTCTGCTTTCCACTAGTTAGCACAGAACATGGAACTAAGATAAATCATAAAAATTATTTTATGTACATCTTGCTTTACATATTTAATGTAAAATATATAAATATTTTTTTAACAATCCATCTTTTCTTATTAATGATTATACAGTTTAGAGTTGTTCATTTATTTAAGAAAATCACTTTTTTTGGATGCCCTCTGATATAGCACATAAACATGTATATATACTGCACTCTGTTCTGTCATTTAGCCTATGACAAGTACTGTGTACTGGAATACAGGCAGAACTACGCTTACATTTAGTGCTTTTTTTTAACAGCAAGTTCCGGGCAGGTTGCGTCCGAACATGAATCAGGCCCATTGGGTTTTAGAAAAATCATAACTTATCTGGATTGTATCCATTAGGACTACTGTATAATCAAGCATCTTAACTGTGGGGTAAAAATCTCTCATTAACTACAACCTAAAAGATGGTTGGTGGCAGGGTCCGCGAAGCACAGTAAGCTCGGCAGGAGGGTGGCACGCAACCAACCTGCCTGTGCAAAATAAATGTGCCCCCTTATGTTTGAGTTCCCTTTCTGAACAGAGCAGCAATCGGAATAGGCGCGGATGTATGGGGGAGCAGCACATGCGCAGTGAAGGGGTTCCAATACGCATGCGTAAACTCCAGCAGGGGGCTCTGGGCTTCAGACATTCCAGCACCGGCCCTGGTCGGTGGTGAGACAGTAATATGTTAAGGGTTTGTGTTCCAGGATTGATATATTGGGTATAGAACAAAGTCTCTATTAAAATTCTTAAAATTTACATGTATTATATTTATTTCTGTCAAAATTGCTTACATCTTTATTACACAAAATATACCTGTTGGCAAAATTGTTGTTATATTGTGAGAGTGGTGGATGCATTGCTGTCAAAAACGTTATTGTATCTTTGAGATTCCTAAATTGATCCCTAGCGTGTCTAAAAGAAGTCAGAAGATAATCACATGTGTATGGAAACCACACTGTTTTATAGTTGTCTAATCTCATTGCCAATAAACTGAGAAAATGGAACTGCAGCAACGGTATTTTACTTTCAATTCATTAATCACATTGCAGGCAGTCAGAATCCCTTAGTCCTTTCAGTTACTAACTATGTTGGAGATTATAGCTATCTATCTTATAGCCCATTGAATAGTATCAGTGGATTTCATAAGGAGCAGTAATGGTTTATAAAAACCTTTATATCCTATTTTTATATACTAAAACTTCCTTTCTCAATAGCACCCTCTGCTTCTATTGTGTTACAATATTTCGGACACTAATATTAAGGTTTGAATATTGTATAAATCAGCATATAAGTTCAGGCTTGTCTCTCTATTGTACTGAAGAGTTCCTGTGCAGAATGTATATATGGTTATAACATTTCCATTGTATGCAAGTTCTATAGCTGCCTCATTATTGATTTTTAATTTAATTTAATTTAAAAAGAAGTATGTCTGTCCTATTGAAATGCACCAGCGACAGCTCATACACTTAAATAGTCACACCTATTAAATACCCCGAAACTTTCAACGTACAACATATATGACTGTAACTATCTTTTGACACAATTGTAATGTAAAGCCCACAACCAGGCACTATGACATTGGCCAAATAAAATTAGGAGAGTTATGCAGGGACATACCTGCTCTACTCTTAGTAGATGGACCCGATATTGTTTTAAAACATAGGTGTCCTCTTACTAAGAAGAAGTGGCAGTGACCACTGTAGGCATAACTGGATCAATCTTAAGACATTCTAGGTTCCCACCTAGGGCCCAGTGGGCACGGAGGCATCCCAATTAGCCTTTCATTTTTAGCTCGATTATCCATTAGGCAACCTAGGCTCCCACCTCAGGCCCAGTGGGTGTTTCAATCAGAGGTGTATAAAATCAAGCACCTAGCCATGCAGTCTCCATTAGCAAACATTTGTGATACAAAATGGATCGTTCTGAAGAGCTCAGTGACTTCAAGCATGGTACTGTGATAGGATGCCTCCTTTGCAATAAGACGGTTCGTGAAATTTCGTCCCTGCTGAATATTCCATAGTCAACTGTAAGTGATATTAGAAAGTGGAAACGTTTAGGAACAATAGAACTCAGCCATGAAACGGAAGACCACGTAAAATCACAGTGTGGAGTCAACAACTGCTAAGGCGGATGTGCATAAAAGTCGCCAATACTCTGCTGATTCCATAGCTGAAGAGTTCCGAACTTCCACTGGCATTAATGTAAGCATAAAAGCTGTGTGGTGGGTGCTTAATGGAATGGGTTTCCATGGCCGAGCAGATGCATGCAAGCCTCACATCACCAAGACCAATGTCAAGCATCGGATGGAGTGGTGTAAAGCACATCAACACTGGACTATGGAGCAGTGGAAATGTGTTCTGTGGAGTGATGAATCACGCTTCTCTGTTTGGCACTCAGATGGGCAAGTCTGGATTTGGCGGATGCTAGGAAAACGTTACCTGCCTGACTGCATTATGCCAACTGTGAAGTTTGGTGGAGGAGAGATAATGGCATGGGGCTGTTTTTCAGGGTTTGGGCTAGGCCCCTTATCTCCAGTGAAGGGCAATCTTAATGCTTCAGCATACCAAGTCATTTTGGACAATGCTATGCTTCCAACTTTGTGGCAACAGTTTGGGAAAGGCCCTTTTCTATTCCAACATGACTGTGCCCCAGTGCACAAAGCAAGGGCCACAAAGACATGGTTTGATGAGTTCGGAACTTGACTGGCCCACACAGAGCCCTGACCTCAACCCCATCAAACACCTTTGGGATGACCTGGAATGGAGATTGCAAGCCAGGCCTTCAACATCAGTGCCAGACTTCCTAAATACTCTACAGAATGAATGGGCACAAATTCCCACAGAAAAACTCCATCATCTTGTGGAAAGTCTTCCAAGAAGAGTGGAAGCTGTTATCACTGCAAAAGGTATACTCTATATTAAAGTATATGTATTTGAATACAATGTAATTTCAGTCCCTGTTGGTGTAATGATCAAGCGTCTGAACATTTTTGCCCATATAGTGTATATGTTTTGTTTTTTAAATTACACAGATCATTCCAGGTGTTTAGTAAAATTAAAAAAACAACCAATAAAGCAAAACATATTTATACATTGTCATGCAGTGCTGGACTGAAGTGTAAATAGTTTTATACCCTAATCAGACCAAGTCATATGGTAACAATGGTCACTATAGTCCCCTGGTCCTATAGTCCCCTGGTCCCCTGGATAGTCCCCTGGTCCTCAGACCAATATCTTTGGCAGCTCACCTCTCCACCCTTGCTATGACGCTTCCACTCCTCATCTCACCTATAACACAAACACAACAAGTTACGCTCTACGGAATTTGCTGGCGCTATATAAATAAATGATGATGATGATGATGATGAAGTGTCACACAGACATTTCTTCAACACTGTCCACATCTGTTAATTGGTGGATCACCTTATCTTTTATCTCTTCCCACTTGTCTCCTATTAGCCTCTCAAGTTTCATGTCTGTCAACATTGCTTCAAGTGTTACAGGAAAGCTGCCAGATGATGTCACTTGTAACATTTTGCATGGTAGCACCTACTATCCTCAAAAGGATATTGTATAGATGGTAATAAGAGCCAATGTATGCCGGGATCACACACTGGAACTCTGTGCACATGTGACCACTGTGAGCTATAGAATACAACATAATCTATTATAGAATGTTCTATCAAAGTTCTATCAAAGGGAAAACAACATAGGATATTTATCTTTTAAGGTTCCAGGTAACCCTTAATTACCGCCTCCAATAATTTTCTTGTGACTATTCATAAAATGTCAAGACAAATGAGATCATTAATGATGACAAGTAATGTAATTACTGATGTTCTGTTATGTCATCATGATTTACATTATCATATCATTATGTCATAAGAGAATTCTTAATAGCTAAATTTCCTGTGCACAATTTATTTTTTACTTTTTAATTTTTTAGACTCTTGAAAGGATGATTTTTTAGCAAACAAGTTTTTCTCTTTAATTTACTTGTCTATAATACCCACTCTGGGTATTAGAAATATTTGGTCATGCCTTTCGGTTTCTGCAACGCCTCAGCAGTTTTCCAGAATCTCATAAATGATGTATGAGTTCCTGGATAAGGTGGTAATGGTCCACCTTGACGACATATTAATTTATTCTCAGTCTTAAGGCACAACACCATCAACATGTTCAAGAAGTGGTCCTCAAGCTCTGTCAACATCAGCTGTTCACCAAACGCAAAAAAATACATTTTCACATTCCTGAGGTATGTCATCTCTCCTAAGGGGTTTTCCTTAGTACCCAGCAAAGTTCAGGCAATCCAGAATTGGGTGCTCCATACTAATCTAAAAGCCATTCAGAGATTCCTGGGCTTCTCAAACTACTACAGAAAGTTTATCGAATCGTTTTCTGTTCTGGTGGTACCGCTCACAGTCATTACCCGCAAAGGGGCTGACATGGCCATACCAGTCCTCCTCAGTGAATTATTAACCATCAAGTGGGCATTCGAGTAATGGCAGCACTTATCTGATCTTGGTCTTCACAGATCATAAAAGTACATAACAGTCCACTTAAAACCTGGATTCCAGGCAAGCCTAATGGGTCCTCTTCTTCACCCACTTAAAGTTCGTAATCACATACTGAGCAGGTTCCAAAAAAATCTAGTCTGACACCTAGTCATACAGTGTCCTATCCACTCATTCCTCTGCTGACAACCCCTTTTATATTATTCCAGCTTCCTCTATTGTTTCTGGTCTTGCTCAAGATTTGGCCATGACTCTACACAATCTTCAGCATCTGACACCTCCAGAGACTCCTGTTAACAAGTTGTTTGTTCCCGATCACCTTAGAAGGAAGGTTCTCATTGTGTTTCATGTTTGCAGAACCTCTGGTCATCCTGAAGTTTCCAAGACTATCGAGAATCTGACCCGCGTGGTGTGGTGGCCTTCCTTACCTGCTGATACTAAGGAGTTTCTGCTATCCTTTGAGAGATTTGCCAGGGACAAATATTCATGTAATTCTCTGCCTCTATCTATTCTAGAAAAATCCTGGAAGACTTATCTAAGGACTTCATTTTAGATCTACTCTGGTCCTTTGGCTGCAACAACATCTGAGTAACCATTGACCGGTTCAGTAAAATGGCCCACTTTAAGCCATTAGCTGGATTACTGTGTGCACAAACTTTGGCCTCTTTATTCACACAGCAAATCTTCTTTCTTCCCTGACACCCTGTCAACATTGTATCTGACCATGGCTCTCTGTTTATCGCGACCTTCTGGAAATCCTTTTGTACCCTACTTTGAATCAAGCACAGTTTGTTGGCCGCCTTCCACCCACAGTCCAACGGGCAAACGGAATGGGTAAATCAATTCAGAGAACAATTATGTCGAAATTCCATGATAATTGGGCTACTTTGCTTCCATGGGCAGAGTTCGCCAATTATATTGCCTGCCACCCGTCTATACATATATCCCCTTTCTTCTGCAAGCTCGGCTTCCATCCTCAAGCCTACTCCTTAGCCTCTCTGTTACCCTCTATTTCATCTAATGGAAGAAGGTTTATGTTTCCCTCAAACAAGAGGGCAGCATCCTGACTTTTGACTTGAATTTGAATATCCCTGCTCGCTGCCAGCCCTGACCTTTGGCCTGTCCCTGATTATTCTACTAGCCACGGACCCTGACCCAGGACTGCTCCTGACCATCCACTTCTATCTTGGCCACTGTCTCCTACTTACCTGCTGCAGTATTGCATATAAGCTTTCTCTACGCTAAGAATTAAGACCTGGGGGCATCCAAGTACCTGTGAGCACGACAAGTTCTATGGTGAAGGCGGCTGCTATAGGCGAACACCTCTGTCCCCTTTTTTTGAAAGCTTTTCTCAATAGCTGTTAGCTGTAACGTTACTATGTTTTTTTCTCAAAATAAAATATGTACATTGTAGAAATTAGAGAATATGTTTTAATGGTAAACTTGGGCTACATTTTTAAATGATCTGTGAGACACTGTAATGGGGCTGATCATCTGACTGTACATTATATGAATATTGTGATTAGGTGTTTTGATATAATGTTTATACCAATTATAGAGTCAGGGCATTAAAATTAGACTAAGGTTATAAACTAACTGTATAGTAACCGTGATATTATGAAGAACAGTTTGTTTAAGTGTCATTGACACTGATTTCTTCTGAAATGGAAGATAAATTCCTTGATCAAAGATCCTGACTAGCCATGCATATATAAATCGTTCATGTAGAAAGCTCAGAGGAATCATGGAATTGATCTAACCTTTGTGTAGAGTGCTTCAGAATTGCTGTTTGCCATGGAAAAATATCACAAATGTTGCTTTCTATGTTAGTTCCAGAAAATGGACATAAATAGATACAATAATATATAATTGGTTTGAATACTGGATAAACAAACAGCTGCGAAAAATATAATTATATGTGTCACTCTCAGCCAGAACTAATCATTAAATTTAAAAATATATATCACACTACATGTCCATATTAGGACATACCTCATCCATGATAGTGACAAATAAGCTTCACAGGTATGCATGCACTGTACAATACCCACGGATGCTTCTTTGATTCTTCTCTTCCTCTATCAAATCTATCTAATCCAGAAATTACACTGCCCATAATACACACAGAAGTAGCCCTGCATCCCACTGCACTTCAGCTGTTCCCCATGAAGCCTGGCTTAGACAGATGCAGCCACACAACACACATCTGAGTAATGTTTCACAATTAATAAAACTAAAACAAAATTTCAAGTTTAAGTATTTGAGTTCTTGGCCAAAACAGCCATCCATGCATTATCGAAAGTAATGCACATATTACTGTGAAATAGCAGGATATATGAAGTCACCTTGGAAATCTGTGCCTACTATAAAAACATTTTGGGTTTGTCCACGTGCTGTTATATGTTTCACAGTTGGAGTTTGCATTATCTCATATGTAATGTGCACAGATGGGTGCATATCTTTGAGGTGGATATTGCCAGAAAGGTAGAAGAGAATGCACTATGCAGGTATTATACTTGACTTTTAGACATCTTTTTTTAGCAGAACATATATTTTTACAGCAGTTTATTTTTTAGATCCTGGTAAGCAGTAGAGTGTCTTACAATAAACAGCTCCTAAAATGTAGAGTTAGTACTTCACTCAGATATTGCACTTGGTCCTCAATAAGCCAACATGGGTCATTTAAATTAGGGGAAGGTTTTGAATGGTAAAAAGTGGAGTGTAACCATAAGTTGTAGGGTGCCTTGTATCTGACCAGTATGTAATTCAGAAAACAACTCCGTCAGCCAATTGGAGTTTACCAAAGTTCGATTGGCTGCTGCAATTTATATAGAGGAAAAGCAAGCAGGAATGGGAAGGAGCAGGTGAGTGCAATTCAGTGATTATATGGTAATGCAGCCCTAAATTTTATTTTTATTATTATATTATAATTTGAAAAATTTGAAAAATGATGTATAAATAAATATATATATATATATATATATATATATATATATATATATATTCTTTAGATTATGCACACTATGCATTTAATTTAATTTTTTGTTTCATTTTGTAGCAGTATATTCACATTTAGAGCCTTTGAAATGCATACTAATTGTCAGAGCATTGTATTTAAACCAAGAGTTGTTTCTTATGGTTCTGTTAACATAACCCTCGCCCCCACTGATTCTATGTTTAGGACAGAATACATTAGAGTATACTGCCTCAGTAAAATGTCTCCCTATTGTGTTGCAATTTATTCCAATGGAATTTGGAAAAAAATATTTTTAAATAAATCAGCGTGCAATTAAAAGTTCACCTTCAAATGTTATAATAAAGTAAAATGTTTACAATAAATCATATGAAATTATACTGATGTATTTTATCACTGATTGCATTTTTCTTTTCAACCATCATAAACAAACAAGTTAACCCGTGCATGATACTCATGCATTCCAGTGAAATCAAGCTACTTAAGGTCTTAAAAAGGTTCTTGTCATGCATTTGGGCCTAGCCCAGGCCTCCTCAGGGGAAGAGCGTTACTTCCCAACTTTCCCCTTTTTAATGTGTGTTCATGAGGTAAAATTACCTCACGAAAATGAGTTTGAGCCCTCAACTCGTAAATTTAGCCTTTACTACTCCTCCCACGGGGGGAAGGGGGGATGATGGAAGTTAACTGACTTCACTATTCTAATTTTTTTGTCAAATAATGTCAGTATACCAAATTTCAGGTCAATTGGATGAGCCCTTTCTGAGAAAATAGTTCCTTATGGTCTAATATGGCTATCATTTTAGACAAAGTCACAGGCAATACAGCGTGCACTATTGTTAGGCGCACGCAGCTCTGCCTTCACAAGCAGATCTCTGTGAAGCGGGACATACCTCAGGACTGTCCTTGTAGTTGGACCAAATCCTGACTAAGCGAGTCACCCGAATTCGGGGCTGCCCCGCCAGATTTAAGACAGTTGTCAGACTGTCCTTGTCCTGCTCTCTCTTACCTGTTCTTGCAGCTTTCACTTTCTGCGGCTACTGGTGTCTCAAGATCAGTTATTGTGTATAATATAAGCAATAATATAGATCCTTGAAAGTTGGCGTCCTATTTGGAAAAAAGATAGATACATAAAATTTAGAAAGGCCCATTCAGACCCATCATTAAATCAATAGCTCTAACGTTTAATAATTAGGTCTCCCTTATTGCAACCAACACCAACTATTGAATCGAATTAATAGTATACACATTTAATAAATAGACATATTTCCCCCCAAACCAACCCAAAGTTAAGCTAATAGTATTGACATTTAATAAATAAAGTCATTTCCGAGCCCCGGCAATAAATACATAGAAATTACTTTTAATAACTATACCTATTTCCTACATACATCACCGACATTAAATTATTCATATTTACATTTAATGAATAACACTCTTTTTCCCCACAAAAGCCCCACAATCATTTAACAGCTCCCAAACCACCCCAGTATTAAATTAAAGATCCCATCACCCCACAAATAAATTAATGGCACCTACCATTAAGTAATTAGCCCCACCCACATTCCACTATTAAATTCTCAGTTGCGTGCACCTAACAATAGTGCCTGTAGCATTGCCTTTGTATTTGATGAGAGATAGGAAGGGGTTTTATAGCAGGCTAGCTTGGTATAAAATGATAGCCACTCCTCTTGAATAATGGTCATGCCTACTCGGGCGGCATGGCGTGGAATCCCCTCTCTACAAATACTGCATTTGCTTCTGAATAATAAAAGCAGAATTGTATAATTTATTTTCAAAAGTGTGTATGAGGAGTTTAGAGAGTATTGGGGGGTGTAGAATGAAGTTTTACCTAAGGCGCAGAGAAACCTTGCACAGGGCCTGCATGGCTAATCACTCTTATTTAGTGGTTATCGCAGGGATATTTTACTAAACAACTGACATACCGATCATGAGAAGCAAAAGGTAGGCATTAAGTTAAAACCTGGCAGCGTTTAGCATTGGGTAGGAGAAACAATAAGATACAGATGGCTCGCTTTCTACTGTTCAAGCGTTTTTGCGCCTTGCAGGTCTCCTTTCATTGAAAGGAAGTTAACATGGAGCGCTACGCTCCATCTCCCATCTTGGTATGGTGTCCCCTGTGATCTAGTGAAGACAGGAAGTGGGGCAGCCTCCTGCCTTCTGCATCGCTCTACTGAGCATGCACAGACTAGAAATTCAGCTCTCAGCAGTTCTTCCAGTGACAGCTGAGCTGTAGAGACGTTTATAACTGGAGCTGTATCTTTTTGTGTAAACTTACTTATATATAGATATATAAAGTGAGTGAAGGCACCAAATATATATGAGCAAACTGTTCTCTGACATTGCCCACAATATACATTTATTACCATTTACATATGTGAATGTACTATAATAGTGGTAACTACATTAACTGTATGTTATACTGCCTATCTCTTACAGTCAGTATCATCTGTGAGCAACTGTATATATGTATATATCATCTGTTTACAACAAGTTCTGAAATAAAACCAACAAATTGGTTAAGTCTTAAAGCTTCTTGTGGTTTAACATTTACCACCAATGCCGCTGACACCTATTACACATAACAGCACAGCCCTGATAATAGGTTTCTGCCAATAAAGGACTCATGGAGAGTGCCTTCTAGGTCTCTATCTAGAATGCTTGCTGGGTGTTTACCTGCCAGAAAAAAAAAATGGGGAGGAGCAATATTAATGCAGCCTTTGAAGTAAGAATTTCTGGAAAGTATGGATAGAAAAAAATCTAGGTAATTTGGTAATATTCCTTTGTTTAAAGTAACACAACTATGGGTCAAGAGACTTTTAATCTGCTATCATCATTAGGATGGAAAGCAGAAATGTGTTGGGGCTTATTTAATGAAAAGTTGTTAAGTGGACAAAAAGTGTCGTAAACCTTAGCAAAGAATCATATTCTAGCTGACCTTCTTCCCTTGCAGATTCGTAAATGGAAACAAAGATCTGATTGGTTGCTATGGGTTACTATACTTTTTGTGCATATAGAACTATTTTGTTAAATAAGCCTCATATGCATAGGGGTAGGGGTAGGGGTAGGGGTTGATTTATGAAACCTTCTAAAAAGGGTAAGCGAAGGTTTCACAGCAACCAATCAGATCCTAGCTATCATTTTCTAGAGTGTACTAGATAGATGAAATCTAGAATCTGACTCCACTTTTCCTTTTTAGGAGGTTATTAATCTACCCCTATTAGTCTGTAACATGTGTTTCAGTTATAACATAATCCATTTTGTATGGTGTTTCATTACTTTTAAAAAAAAATGAGTTATAAAACTGAAAGCCGAAGTAGGCATGAAGGAAATTAAAAACTGAGGCTGTATCACTAAACTGTAGCTAGTCCTCTGGGGTCAGAAGTTTAACTTGAGTACTCCCATCTGATGTCACACAAGAGGGCTAGGTACAGTCTTTAAGATTGATGGGTGGGGAGTAAATAATTCTCTTGAGTTCAGTAAGTTGCCCACTCACCCTCCCTGGTTGGCTGAACTCAGATGTCTGTTCTATGGTAACGGTGGCCAGTTTCTGGTAGGTCTGATGGAAATCCTGGATGGCGAATTGCCGGAAAACGCAATGCAGTTGAGAGCTAGTGGATGAGGCACTCATTACGGTAGTGGGCATGCTGAACTCACCTCTCTGTAGTCGGCTATATTCTCGATCCAAGTACCGCCCCTGCGGGTCGGTTTGTAGTTGAATTCCTTTGCCCTGAATGGTTGCAGGTTCTGTAGTGCCCGGGATAGATAGTCCTGGTAAGGTAGATATGTCTGCCCAGGATGTATTTTGGTTGTCCCCCCATTTACGGATGTCCTGGTTGCCTGACGGATGTCGTACTGACTGCTCTTTTATCCACCATTTATCCATTTGCAAATAAACTCATTTATGTCTCATGTCAATCATTTAATGTAGTTAAATAAGCATTAAGAGGTTAATGTGAAGTAAGGGATATCAGCTGTTAAGTATTTTAATAGAAAAATACATGATGGAATTAAGGCAGCTTTTCATTTGCCAAAATGCTTTTAATGGAAATAGAATAATCGAGTCATTTGCAGAATAACCCATAATTATGTCCAAAGCAAACATCAAAGCACATTGCATTACAAGTAATGATGGGAAATAAGACATGTGTCATCTATGCATAAACTGCACAGCATTTTATTAAAGCTGTCCATAGAATCTGTGCCAAATTCGGTGAGTATGTAACGTTAATGGTCAATCTGGAAACAAGATGCAACAGGGGCACTTTACCCCCCCCAATAACCTGATAGAATTTATCATTCCTAATGTTCTGTGTGTATGTGGGTGATTGAATAAAAGTACAGTGTGTTACCCGTTGCTTTAGCAGCCAATTATGTGAGACATGGATCTGGTCGCAGCTTTACAATAGAGCTCAATTCAATGTGTCAGAAAAGCAATCTTAACCCACTAAGGAAGTGTCAGCTCAGTGATTCCATATCAGAGCCTCTGGCAAGTACTTCAAGAACCTCTATTCACCTTCCCCACCATGCAGGGAGTGGGGGCAGGTCTGTAGCAGACTCAGCTGCTTGCTATCAACTGATAAATAAAATAATAATAATAATAATAATAATAATATATTTAAAATGTAAGTCCAGTGTATTTCAGGCTTTTTTTTTTTTTACACGCCATGGAAGGACCATACTGGTGTTCCGCAACAGCAACAGGGACCTTGCACCAGCAGGTACAGCAGCTACACCTCCTAAGAGGCGTATCTGCAACTGCTTCCTATGCTACAGACTTAGCAAGGTGCTTGGAACGCTCTTACTATACTCGGGCTACGTCACCCCTCCCCCCTTCCATTCTGCCTCTATGCACGTAGACTGAGACATACTCCTTTTGCTGCAAATGCGCAGTATGGAAAAGTACATTTTGCAGTTCCATTTCAATCTAACATCCGACTCTGCGTGAAGCCCAGAATGAGCATTGAATGAGATAGTACAAGCAAAGACTTGGACTTCATCATCACCATTTATATATATAGCGCCACTGATTCCGCAGCGCTGTACAGAGAACTCATTCACATCAGTCCCTGCCCCATTGGAGCTTACAGTCTAAATTCCCTAACATACACACACAGACAGATAGAGAAAGAGAGAGACTAGGGTCAATATTGATAGCAGCTAATTAACCTACTAGTATGTTTTTGGAGTGTCGGAGGAAACCGGAGCCCCCGGAGGAAATCCACGCAAACACGGGGAGAACATACAAACTCCACACAGATAAGGCCATGGTTGGGAATTGAACTCATGACCTCAGTGCTGTGAGGAAGAAATGCTAATTACTTAGCCACCATGCTGGACTTTAAAATCTATATGATAAATATCTATTAACCTCTTAACATGGCAACTGCTACTATATATATTTTGGCCTACAGTGTTAAATGACAACAGGATTAGAAACATATCTAGTAGAATGATAAGCAAAGATGTTGCAGGGAAGCTGTGAGTGGCCCAGCCATGTCCTGACTTTCAAGGACTATATTATGTCTGTAGAAGTCTTAATAAAAATATTTTTCTTGTAGGGTTGAGTTGTAGTAATATGTCTGGATTACTTAATCCCAGAGGAAAAACCAGTGACTGTTTAGAAAGTCCCTTGAGTATATGTGTCAGGAGGTATAGTTTCACTAATGGACTGCCAACAGGTGTTTCAGAGAATATGATATCTGAACACGTTCTCTCTCTTTCTGGTGAGTACAAGGAGCTCGTCTTCCAGAGACATGGATTTCCATTATCCACAGTCTTAACCTCTGCAGGATACTTCCTCTGTCTCACTTGGATCAAAGATTGGTAGCAATGTATCTACAGTCCTACCGCAACACCACAGATGTCATGAAATAGCTTCCCTTTTATGCAGGGCCGCCAAGACGATATTCAAGCCCCGGTACAGCAACTTCTTGGGGTTCAGGGGAGGGCTGGCAAATTTTAACCCAGGGGCAAGGCAGCCCAGTAGGAACTTGTTAAAGGGAGAAAAAACAGGTGGCCCAGTGATCCAGGCCAAGGTAGCCCATTATGGGGCCATCCCAGGGGATAGATGCCCCTAGACCAGCATGCTCCTGTTGAGGCCCCTTCCATAGCTGCCAAAGTTGGGTGTGGCCACACCAGGTTGGTGGCTTCTCCCAATGCATAGACAGGCCCTGGCCACAGTACTTTGTACCTGCACCCCCACCCCCCCCCCCCAACACCCCTGTTTTTATGTACTAGGTGTCCACACATTCTCTTCTGCTAATCATGTCACATGGGTGGCACATGCAATCCAGGTATATTACTCCTAGCTCTATACTGAAATCGTGCTGACTGTTGTCCTGAGAAAACACTGCAGTAATACAGGTAGAGTTGAGCAAACAGCATCAGTCATTGGTGAGGATTGTAATGTTTTCTACTATGTTGCTTTGTGGTCCTTGACATTCAGTGAATAGATCAGCAGAGTGCCTCATATGCATTTAAGACATATACAAAGCACTTTCATCTATTGTAATAATATATGGCCTCATTTAGAGTTAGACGTAAGTATATGGAAACTGCCACTTTTATGTTTATTAATAAGACTGTCAATATCGTAGTCTCTCTTGTGTATATGACACTTCATTGTGTTACTTTAGTGTGTACAAATAGGGCAATGCATTTACTACTTACACTGTCAGCTCTCTACGCTATCTCTACACCATCCCTAAACTTTATTGGGGCTTACATATACACACTTGCCTACCTGGAGCCAATGCGACTGTTTTTTGAGCTGGCTACATCTTAAGGTGCGCCCGCCTCAAGGTAGGGCTGGCAAACTTTAGTCTGGGCAGCAAGACTCGACTTAGCAGCGACTTATAATAAAAAAATGCAGGTGGCCCGGTGACCCAGCCCAAGGTAGCCCACAATGGGACCGACCCGGGGGGGCAGGGGGGCCCCCCAGCCCAGCCTGCCCCTGGTCCAACACAACATAATATATGCATGTAAATATACTTTTTTATTTATGTACGACTTTTCCCTACGGAGGTTCTGAGTTCATGTGCATCCACCTCTAAATGAACTACAACATTGCCAAATCACTGATTAATTCAGAACTAAAATGGCTTCTTTTTGCAAAATGACTTTAAGAAATAAATATCAGCATTGTGGCACGAATCAGGATATCTTAAACAGCTTGAATCTTTTTCTGATGGGCTCACACATCTCCGGTATTAATAACAAATAATCAGCTGCAAACTAGTTTCCGTGTTCAGAATCCTAACCTGTAACCGTGTTTCCTTTTTGGGGTCATTGTATAATAGGAGTGCAAGCTGAGCTTCCCACACACATTCATGCAGTCACGTTACCTTGTCAGGTTCTCACCATAAATGACTATTTTCAGCCCTACATACAATGCACATATTTTATTCTTGTCTAATATGTACTCCACATGCAGCTTCTCAATTGCAAAATCATTAAAAGAAATAACAAGTGCAACAGCAAGAGATGCCATTTTGGAGGAGCCGGCACTATTTAGTTTAATCATTTTACAGATGTTAGATAGATTTTAAATTATGAAAACATGTATTATATTTGTAGTAAGGTGTTAAGTACAAGAGAAGCCTCTCAGCTAAACACAATTAAAATGATTAGTTTGGGTTTCTGCACCCTGCCATCATTGAGTTAACTTTATTTAAAGTGTTGCAGCCAATAGTAGCGGAGGGACACTTCCCTGCTATAGCTCCTAACACAGGGAGTGGCTTTTCTGTTCCAGTCGGGCTGCTGCCGCCCGCCCACCCAGTGGCACACGCAGGGGGGGTTTCTGGTTCTCCAGAAACCCCTCCCCTCCGCGAACCAACGGTACTGTACAGCAGCCGCGGCGCTGTCAAAGAAGCGTCCGCGGCAGTGCTGTATTGTTGTATAATACAGCACTGCCGCGGATGCTGCTTGACAGCGCCGTGGCTGCTGTAGAATTCAGACTCACCGAAATGGAGCTGCTGCGCATGCACAGCAGCTCCCTCTCGCAATATTTTTTTTTTTCCGGGGGGGCGGAAACCCCCCCTTCTAAATCCTGCGTTCGCCCCTGCCACCCGGCTGCTGAGGTCAAGTTGGGGATTTAGCCTTCAGTTGGCTCGTAGTAGGAGAGCAGGTCAGTCAGCAACCAGAGAGCATATGGTGCTTGTTACCTGTTTTTTAAGCCATACTCCATTCGAGTCACCAGACTCTTGAACCTCTACGGGGAGGACCTATTGGCCTGCTGAGCGGTCACAGGCCATCGTCGAGTCATGAAAGGTAGTAGACCCCCAAGTACATCTTAGCACCGGCCAATAGATAAGGCATAACCTGGGTTGGTGGATAGGCGTGTAACCTTTTCCACCTTTATTGGTTTTGCTAGTGTGGCTGACTGCCCTGCTCTCGCCGCCACCTTCAGTTTTTCATATTTAGGGGCATATTCAAATACGATTCGTGGCCGCGATTATGCGCCGGCCGCACAAGTCCGGTACCGCAACATCGTGGATTTCTGTGCGCACCCCTAATGACGCTTTATATGCGCAGCTGCACGGAATCGCGTCCGCGAATCGGAATTGAATATGCCCCTTAGTCCTTCTTCAATAAACTCCTCCTTTTTCCAACCTTCATCTGTTGCTGCGTGGTTATTGGTTATTATTATGGTATAAGTTAAGTGTGTAAGGGGGCGGTTGTGGGAACTTCAACTATATGCATTTCTAAGATAATATATTTGACCGTATCAACATATACCGCTCCAGACAATTCCACTTTTTGTTGAACAGTCCAAATTTTCTGTGGGCAGGAGATGTATGGTTTAGGTGAATCAGGGTAGCATGTTTTGCTCTAATTTTCAATTTGGAATGTTGAAAGGTACGCCTGCACTGCAAGCTTTGTGGATTACCACATAGAAATATAGAGAGCTGACTGTGAGGAAATAGTTTAATAGGGAACACTTCTGAATAAACAGTTTAATATAGAGATGAGCGCACTCAGATTTCTGAAATCCGAGCCCACCCGAACGTTGCGGATCCGAGCCGGATCCGAGACAGATCCGGGTATTCCCGCCAATTGCAAAACTGAAACAGAGGCTGAGTCATAATCCCGCTGTCGGATCTCGCGATACTCGGATCCTATAAATTCCCTGCTAGTCGCCGCCATCTTCACTCGGGCATTGATCAGGGCAGAGGGAGGGTGTGTTAGGTGGTCCTCTGTCCTGCTATATCTCGTGCTGTTCAGTTCTGTGCTGTGCTGTGCTCTGTGTTCTGCTCAGTCCAGTGGTGCTGTGTCCTGTGCTCTGTCCTTCTGAGTTCAGTGGTGCTGCCGGGTCCTGTGCTGTGTCCTGTTCAGTCCAGTGGTGCTGTGTCCTGTGCTCTGTCCTTCTGAGTTCAGTGGTGCTGCTGGGTCCTGTGCTGTGTCCTGTTCAGTCCAGTGGTGCTGTGTCCTGTGCTCTGTCCTTCTATGGGCATTGTTATTTCCCCATTATTCCCAAATTATAAAAAATTTCAAAAAAAGTTATAAAAAAAATTACAAAAAAAGTAATTATAAAAAAAAAATATCCCAAAACAATCCTGCAGTATAAGTCCATTGGCACTGCTATATTACAAAGTTCACTTATTCTGCAGTATAAGTCCATTGGTACTGCAATATTACAAAGTTCACTCATTCTGCAGTATAAGTCCATTGGTACTGCAATATTACAAAGTTCACTCATTCTGCAGTATAAGTCCATTGGTACTGCTTTATTACAAAGTTCACTCATTCTGCAGTATAAGTCCATTGGCACTGCAATATTACAAAGTTCACTCATTCTGCAGTATAAGTCCAGTGGTACTGCAATATTACAAAGTTCACTCATTCTGCAGTATAAGTCCATTGGTACTGCACAAGTCTATAGCGGTGCAAAGACCTGCTGGTCAGGAGATTGTCCTCTGAAGAGGACCGTGACATGCCACCAGCTCCACCTTCATTTTCATCACTGTTTCTGCAGTTCCAAAAAAGAGGAACTGCCATTTCTATTGCTACCTTCTTTCTTTCTCTATTTAAAAAAAAAAAAAAATAACTGCCATTTCTAGTACTACCTTCTTTCTTTCTATATTTAAAAAAACAAAAAACTGTCATTTCTATTACAACGTTAATTGTTTGTGCAGTCACAAAAAAGAGGAACTGCGCCCTTAACTGCTATGTTGGTTTTAGACGTCCATCCGGTGTCCGCCATCTGTGCACTGGAATTCAGACCAGTTGAGGGTTTTATTATTATATTGTGGCCCCGGTACCAAATTGGGTACCGGGGCCACTCCACTACGCAGTCCAGATACTTGTTTGGTGGAATTCAGACCAGTTGAGGGTTTTCTTATTATATTGTGGGGACCACTCCACTACGCAGTCCAGATACTTTTTTGGTGGAATTCAGACCAGTTGAGGGTTTTTTATTATATTGTGGAGACCACTCCACTACGCAGTCCAGATACTTTTTTGGTGGAATTCAGACCAGTTGAGGGTTTTTTATTATATTGTGGAGACCACTCCACTACGCAGTCCAGATACTTTTTGGTGGAATTCAGAACAATTGTTTTTTTTTTATTATATTGTGGGGACCACTCCACTACGCAGTCCAGATACTTTTTTGGTGGAATTGAGACCAGTTAAGGGTGATATATTGTGGCCCCGGTACCAAATTGGGTACCACTCCACTATGCAGTCCAGAAAGCTACCTCAGTGAAACGTTTTGGACTAAAAACAATATTGTGAGGTGTGAGGGTGTTCAGAATAGACTGGAAATTAGTGGAAATGATTGTTATTGAATGTTATTGAGGTTAATAATAGCGTAGGAGTGAAAATAAGCCCAAAAACTTGATTTTGGAACTTTGTATGCTTTTTCCAAAATAAATCCGAATCCAAAACCTTAAATCCCAAACCAAAACCTTTCAACAGGTGTTTTGCGAAACAAATCCGAACCCAAAACATCAAGCAAATCCTAACACAAAACACAAAACACGAGACACCAAAAGTGGCCGGTGCCCATCTCTAGTTTAATAGGGAACACTCCTGAGTTAACAGTTTTATAGCAAACGCTTCTGAGGTAACAGTTTAATAAGGGATACTTCTGAGGTAAAAGTTTAATAGGGAACATTTCTGAGGTAACAGTTTAATAGGGAACACTTCTGAGGTAACAGTTTAATAGGAAACATTTCTGAGGTAACAGTTTAATAGGGAACACTTCTGAGGTAACAGTTTAATAGGGAAGACTTCAGAGGTAACAGTTTAATAGGGAACACTTCAGAGGTAACAGTTGAATAGGGAACACTTCTGCGGTAACAGTTTAATAGGGAACATTTCTGAGGTAACAGTTTAATAGGGGACATTTCTAATGTAACAGTTTAATAGGGAAGACTTCTCAGGGAGCAGTTTAATAGGAAATTTATTGTCTAATCTGTTCTATACAAGTTACAAAATCTGGTTGCTTTGGCTTCTAACTTATAACACTTGTTTTGCATTGTTATTTAAGACTTAAATTTTACTACAATTTACGTTGTTCAAACAGTATACCTCCTTTTATGTATTCTACTATATCGTACTGATTTGTGAGGGATGTCATTTTCTTCTACTTTGAAAAAAAAAACTGAACAGGGCAAAAAGTAATGTCATCCTTGGCCTCTTACTCCATAAAAGTTCACACTACAATTATTAATTCATCACGATAAAGTTTTCAGTGACACGAGCAAGAAAATAGCTTCATGTTGCTGGGTCTGTTACATTGTATCACAGTTAATGAACCTTCAGTCTTGGAGACAACCTTCAATCAGCGCTGAATTGTTATGATGAATTCCAATGCAATACAGACCATATGAGAGCGGTCAGATAGGCTTGCACGTAAAAGGGTCAAAGATTATTAACCATTACTCCATCCATATATCAATTTAAATAAAAAGTACATGTAGTATCAATGGTAGATGTACAAGAAAGCCCAAAAGGGAGAACATCATTACATGTTCAACATCCTGTTATTACCAGGCATTGATGTCACTAACACATAGCAACACAAAGTTCAGCCTTCTTGGGAATTTCGAATCTTGGTGCTTTAATTAATTCTTGCTGTAAGACATAGAAACAGACACTTAGTTGTTGTGTTTATAACAGACACGCTCGCTGTTTTCATTATAGAGATACTATCGCCGGCTATTCCCAAGTGCAATAACCCTTAGCCAGCTGCAGAGCCTAAGGGCGAGAGATAAGCGTAAAGCAGAGAGATGCATGAGGGGAGCATCACGGAAGCCGGGTACGAGCAGCATTGTTGATTTGTTGAGAGGCATCAGTACATATTAAAGCTCAGAAACAAATCATGCAGTGTCCACGTCTGTCATTAAATCTGACTATCTCCCTATTTCCTATGACATGTACACAAGAGTAGGCAACACTATCGGAAGAATAAGAGAGACGCAAGGAGCAAGACAGCTCTTTTCCTGTGCTTGTCAAACGTGTGTCTGACATCATAAAGCTTAACATTTTCTAAGAAAAATCTTCTACCAAAAAGAAGAATTTAATAAATGTAAAAAGACAGTTGGATACACTTCTGAAAATCTTTCTATACGTAACTGTTCAGTAAAGAAAGTGCCACCCACATGACCTTTAAGATATTTTTTTTTATATTATCTACTTGTACAAAAGATATCAAAAACGAGTGGATGGCCAACTGGCCCAGAAACCACTAAAACCGAGGATAAAATCCTTTATCAGTGAATGGACATTACTTAACCTGGTGTCAGAGGAAAATGTGCCCTCTGGACTCACAATGGCATGTCCACAGAAACAGGTCGAGGGGTCCCACACACAAAGGACCATGAGTCAAAGTCCCTAGATAGGGGAAGTAACGTGTGGCCAAGTAACCAAAGTGCCTTGTATTAGCCGCTGACCACTGCCTGGTCTGTAAGGAGGAAAAAAGAAATGAATAACAAGCATGCATTATACAAAAACATCAACATAAAAAGGGAGGGAGGGATTTTCAGCAGCAAAAGAGCCTGAATTTTACAAAGAGGTAAAATACATTGGGATTCTAAATGACATCCCCAACTGATCGAATTGGCTTATGGCAAATGAACTGACAAGACTTTAACCCTTAAGAGGTCAGTGCTTTGTATAGTCAGACAAACATATTGCGTATAAGTGCGTTCGGCTGTAGGGGTCTATCTTGTCAAAAGTCTTGATATACAGTAACTCTAAAAACCACCATGAATAGAAAGCCCATTCATGAAATATGTTAGACTAAAAAAGGGCAAGTAAGTTTGGTCATATCTTACTAGGACACTAGAGATAATTTACTAAATTAAAAATATTCAGATCCCCAATGTATTTTATTATTTGTACATCTAATTGGCCATTGAATGCATACTTAAATGCAAGCCTACATTCAGCGTTTTGGAATGGTCCCTGAAATCACTCTGCAGATTGCTTGTTCAACTGGAAATGTGCATTGGTGTAGAATGTAAAAAAAAATGACTTCAAAGTCCAGCCTATGGTCAATTTAGAACCACCCTCCTAAAAAAGAATAACTTTTACGTTTCCTTAAACACTACTGGTTCAATTATCATGAATATCTGGCATTAATCATGTAAGGGGACATCAGAACAGTCTTCAATGTATATTTTCATTAGTTTATTATAGATTTTTGGTAGTTCTGCTCATATAGGGGCTCCTGCAGAGCTGAATGTCCGTCTATATTTTCTAAATAAAATAAGCATTTCTGTACTGCATATGTGTACCAAAAATGTGTAGGCATATATATGATATATGATGATGATGATGATGATAAAGATCATCAGCACTATCTAATCGCTTCTGATCGGCTGATTGTGGATTGAACTCTCTAGTCGATAGTGCTTTAATCATTAGTGTGGCTGTTATAATATATGAAGTTGTGGCCATCTATTTGCATTACTTTATTAACACTTCCATTTGGATCAGAGCAAGAAAGAAGATTCCCATTCGAATTGTAAAGGTGAAATAAGCAGATGTTTGTATTTAATGAAATGTGTATTTTATCTTTGTGTTTGTATTTAATTGCATTTTATATTGAAAATGTTACTTTCACTTTTACTAATAACACTGTTCAAACACAATTCTCTCTTTTGTATACATTGCTTTGTTATTTTATTATATTGTGTACAAGTAGGGTAATGTGATTTAAGCATATGCTCCTAACACTGCAATCTCTAAACTCTCTCATCACTTTCTGTACGCTATCATGAGGTCTAAGTATACACACTTGTTATACCTGTTGTATGTCTAATACAAATGCTACTGTTTCTGAGCTGGAAGCATCTTAAAAGGTGTCCAACTCAATATATATACATATAGATAAGCTTTTTATGTGCATCTTTTGCCTATGCTTATTTGTAATGCACATACATCCTCCTCTAAATAATCTGGAATTATTTATAAAGGTCCTATACTCACGTATCAGTATTCTAACAGGTTATGGGTCCAGAATACTGCATTACCGTATAGCTGTCAGTCTGGAGTTTATAGTAAGTAAAGATGCAGTTTTCAAACCCCCACAAATCACATGAGTTTTTCTGCTCAAACTGCAAGATATATTACGGAAGCTGAACACTCAAACCTCATGCTGTTTCCATCAGCCCAAAACTCCTATATGTAAATGATGTCATTTTACTGTGCGGTTTCTATTAGCTCACAGCAGCTATAAAAAGACAGACACTACCTCATTATCTTTCATAGAGTTGTGAGGAGAGCGCTAATAGAGGAGAGGAGATTTGTGCATGTTCTAAGATAGTAATGTATCTGTTTATTTATTTGTAAGAGTTGTCTTGTCCTTTTCATGTAGAAGGAGTGTAGGGGGTCACAGGGGGAGGCACAGCACAGGACGACAACCACCCTCCAAAAAGATTTTTTTTTAATGGTTTAACAAAGTCATAATATTTTACAAAGTTATCTTCTATGTTAATAATAATAAAACAAAATCCTAAGAATGACGTACTCTTTTTATTCTGAGTTAGCTCACCTGTCTCCACTCTGTGTATTGTGCACAATATGTAATGATAACTCATTTACATATTGCTCCCATCACGATATAATAATTGTTATCCCCATTATAAAAACTGTATTATTGCCCCCTGTAATGATTATGTGACAAGATTCTTTGTCACGATTTGCACTCTGCAGCTGCTGTCTACAGTGACTCTATTGGATTTGGTATGCTTTCCACTTGTAGTACCACTGCCCACCAAAGGGGCCACTGTGCTACTTGATTATTCTCCTTGATCACTGGGAGTGGTTTCAGCTGCATGAGGCCTATTTATACCTGCCTGCTTCAAACAGTCTGGGCCAGATCATCAGGTCATTCCGAGGAGCATTCCCTGTGCTCAGCTTCTATCTACTATTTGTTGTTACCTGTGTCCTGGACTCCTGCATCTTTAACCATTATACCTGGTACTTGTAGTTCTATGCTGCCTGTTGAAATCTACTATTTGCTGTTACCTGTGTCCTGGACTCCTGCATCTTTAACCATTATACCTGGTACTTGTAGTTCTACGCTGCCTGTTGAAATCTACTATTTGCTGTTACCTGTGTCCTGGACTCCTGCATCTTCAATCATTATACCTGGTACTTGTAGTTCTACGCTGCCTGTTGAAATCTACTATTTGTTGTTACCTGTGTCCTGGACTCCTGCATCTTTAACCATTATACCTGGTACTTGTAGTTCTACGCTGCCTGTTGAAATCTACTATTGCAGTTACCTGTTTCTCATCTGCACTTTGAACTGTCTCATGAGTTACCTTGTCATCTCTGTTTGTTAATAAACTCATTATAACCACTTATCTCCTCTCCGTGGTCATACCTGGGAAATCCTGACATTCTTGACCTTTCAATCTTATGAGAGGTGTAGCAACTATGGGCCCAGAGATGAGGGGGGCCCCAGGGGCCCCTACAGTAGACCCCAGGGGCAGGCTGAGCAGCGGCGGGCAGAGCGGCATCTGCCCCATGGTCCGGTCACATAGTGGGCTACCTTGGGCTGGGTCACTGGGCCACATGCATTTTTGTTTTCTTTCAAATGTCTCTAATAGGCTGCTGAGTCGAGTCTTGCCCCTTGGGCTAAAATTTGCCAGCCCTCCCCTGGTGTAAGCATCTATAATATTTTTTGCAAAGCATGTTGCACTCTTATTAACTAATGGATGATGCAAATATCATGCAATCATCATTAATATTCATAATGGGGCTTCTGTCATGTTCTTAATGGCATTATATAGCTCAAACCGCTTGTGGTTTTAGCTATCTCACAGAAGCAGGTCTAAAAAAATCTGCCATTTGTCATGTGGTTATACAAACCACATGTCCATACATTACACTCCTTGTATACTTGTTGTGGCCAAAATCAGGATGGCGTTTTAAATCCATGATGTTTGTATGACATGTTGTTTTATGTGCGGTTTTATATTGGTCATTAAGTAGCATAAAAACGTGGGGTATTGCAAAACCAAACAATCCCCCCTTAGTAAGTTTTTGCTTTAAGTAACCAGGCCATTTAAATAAACACTGCTCTATTTGTCTATTTGTTGATGCCCAGTCTTATTTTATTACTGTGTTTATTTGCTAATAGAAAATGGTCCAGAGAATGCTGGTGCAAAATAATTAAATGATAATAACTAAATAATAAATATCGAAAGAATATCCAAAGGCTCTTGCACACGAAATTCCAACCAGCATAGATGCTCAGAGAAATGGATGTTTGTCTCAGTAAAAGGAATCAGTCAGTGTCACAGGTTGTGTCACAAGTTCTGGACAAATAGACAAATGTTTCTGGGGAAAAATATATTCTATTTTAGAAGCCTCCTGTTTTAGAGCCTCTGTGAAACAATTAATCAATACAAGACTGTCTGTTGGTTCCAAAGGCAAAATATACACAATTCAGCATGATTCAGAGATCCTGATGGAACACAGATACCTGCATGTGCTCAAAAGTGAAAACATTAAAGGAAAATACAGTCAATCCCATCATCAGAAGTGCATTGATGAATGTCATAGGCACCTGGGGCACTGACATCCAGATGCAATAAATAGACTGCTGAACAAATACATGAGTACAAATTTAGTTCTTAAACTGTGCAATACATTTATGAAATACATCTGCTGCATTAAAACTAGCTGCAAAGGTGCCATTAGCTACAGCAAGTCAAACTAGAGCAAGATATCCATTAGAATTGATCCATAGTGATGTGCGCAAGACAATGGGACAAAAGCCCAACTGGAAGCATATCTTTTTACTTCCATAGATGACTCAAAAAAAACATGTCTAAAGAAGCAAAAAAGTCTCCAGAAACACTCCAATAGTAAATGGCATCATGATTTAATTATAACCCACTCTCACCATTAAATTAATACCCAGCCTACACACCCCATTACATTAATACCCAGCCTCCACACCCCATTACATTAATACCCAGCCTCCACACCCCATTACATTAAGAGCCCTTCCTCTCCACAAAACTTGCCTCTTCCATCCAGAGCTCCTGGAGAGGAGGAATGGATCTTCGGCAGTAAAGTGGTTGGTCCCGAGGGAAGGACCAGCTTGTAAATTAGTCTCGGCTTGAGGGGGATTTCCATCACAGTACCTGTACTTTCGGGAAATTGTTGAGTAAAGCTGCTCCTCATCTTTAGATGGTCAGCTAAAAGAAAATAATCAGTACCAGAAAAGGTCTTTTGAACTTGGGATTGCAAAGCATATGTCTTATATGTGGGCTTAAACAGTCTCCACAGATCCTAAGATGTAAGAAGATATATGCTGTACATTTCAAAGATTGACTTGAGGGTACCTTACCGGATAGGGTTTATCAAGTCGAGGGTTACCTATGATATTGAACCTAACTCCAACTATCAAAGTCAAGGTATTTCGAACATATTTGAAATGAAAATGTTTGATAATTAGTAAAGAAGGTGTGATTGTGTGTCTTGGGAGCATATATGTTAAGTAACACACATCAGTCTTCTAAAATAGTTAAATTCTACAAAATAATGCTGCCTTTGGGTTCTATGATTCTGTCTATAATATTATATTGCAAATTTTTAATGAAACAATAGATACTGCCCATGTTTTGCTAATGTATGGAGTAAATATACATATATACATGTATCCCTAAATGTAGAGTCTTGTGAAATTGTCCAATGTGTTTCTCTTAAGAATACAATGCATGGGTGATAGGTTTTTAATTGAGTAATATTCTAATAGTAAAAATTCTAATATTAGATAAAGTGATAAATGTGGGTTACATTAACCTATACCTTGTTTTGAATTACTCATATCTAAGTATACTGCAATTAGAGAAAGGACCACTCTGTACCAGTGAGCCTGATGAAGAACCTTCAAAGTGATGTATGAATAAATGTGGCCATCTGGAACTCATACCCCCGAAAAAAAAAGAAGAAGAAAACATGTAAAATTGTACAATTATTACAATAGTAGAGGTCATCAAGAGTGCAAAAGGAAAAATACTAAATCATATGTTGTATGGAGACAATATTGGTATATATTGATAATTTACCACGGCATATGGAATGAGCCTATCTGAGGATAGTGGAGATCACCTTGATAACATTCAGAAGGCACTTACGAACATAAACATGACTCATGTAGCAAGTTGATAAGCTGAGATATATATACTAGGCCAATTACATGGATATATATTTTAAGTAATAGAACCATCTAGTTACGACATTAGAGTTAACAAAATCAAATATACAACTGGGTAGGTGAGGTTGGTAAAATGCCCAATAATAGATGCTAAAGAAAATCTGTATCCGTCAAATATAATACTACAGAAGGTTTATATAATGATTCTTTTAACAGGTAAATCAATATAGAAACATAGTTCCTGTATTGCATTCTGTTCTCTGTATTTATTCTGTTATATTCACCTGAGAATGCTGATTAGAGATTTCAATCATTAATGTATTGTTTGAATACAGCATTTTTTTTAAATAATTTAAATATAATTAATTTTATATTTAAATTGACCTTAGCCTCCCTCAGTCTGTGTGTATGTTAGGGAATTTAGAGTAAGCTCCAATGGGGCAGGGACTGATGTGAGTGAGTTCTCTGTACAGCGCTGCGGAATTAGTGGTGCTATATAAATAGCTCATGATAAGAAGACTCTTGCAAAGCAATATGTACTTATTAATACATATGTATAGCACTAGCAAAGTGCTACTATGGGCCTAGTCTTTTTGCCATAGACAACCATGACCCCAATCTTGAGCACTCCCATTGGAGCTTACTCTAAATTCCCTAACATACAAACAGACTGAGAGAGGCTAAGGTCAATTTAATAGCAGCCAATTAACTTACTATTATGTTTTTTGAGTGCGTTAGGAAAACCGGAACACCTGAGGAAAGCCACACCAACATGGGGAGAATATACAAACTCTACACAGATAAGGCCATGGTCAGCAATCGAACTCATGACCCAGTGCTGTTAGGCAGAAGTGCTAACCACTAAGCCACCATGCTGCCCATGGTGGCTTAGTGGTTAACAAATCCTTCTATATCTGAAATTGTATTTGTAATGTACATCCAGCAGTCATCTTCCAACAACATTCAGTAACTTTAAATCAACTTGAGCATGTTTATTAGATCTGCATTTTCCAGCCTTGGGCTACGCTAAAAAGGATTTACAACATAGCAGGCAAAATACTCCAAGGAAATATCCATGTTTTAGAAAGGAAACAAAAAAGGTGCATGTTTTGAAACCTGTCTTATGACATGTGTAAGTGGTATGAAGATGATGTTTTGAATGTTAGAATGACTACTTTGCAATAACTATCATTTTCTCAACGTATTGATCAATATGTGGTTTTCAGTTGACAACTGCAAATTAATCTTAAAGGTGTCTTTGAATGGTTTTATGTTTGCTGTTGTATGTTATCCAACACTTTGCTGTGCAATATGTGATTGACTAGACTTGAACAGAAGGATTCTAAGAATTTAAAGACTTTGGTGGTGGTTTATGAACTGAGAGGAAAACTGCAAAGTTCTTGATGCATATTTTCTTTGGTTTTATCCTCCTTACACAAACATCGTCTGCAGTCAGGGGAGGACACTGGACAGTAGCATGTAATAGATTCACCTGTATCCAGAAAATGCAATGGTTCCTTTTCATCTTACAATTGATGTATAAATCTACTCAAGTGATTTTTTTCAGTAGTTCGTTTGGGGCGATTAATAGATACCAACGATTGTGTCTAAACTTCAATCGATTACTTGCATCCATTGACTTTAATCAGATGATTGATTTTGGTTAAGCATACAATTTTTTGAGGGCAAGGAAAAAAATTAAAAACACTGGGCCTGATTCATTAAGGATCTTAAGTTAAGAAACTTCTTATTTCAGTCTCCTGGACAAAACCATGTTACAGTGCAAGGGGTGCAAATTAGTATTCTGTTTTGCACATAAGTTAAATACTGACTGTTTTTTCATGTAGCACACAAATACTGATAGCCTATTTGTACACTGAAATTTAAAGTTGATATTTGTGTGTAAAACAGAATACTAATTTGCACTCCTTGCATTGTAACATGGTTTTGTCCAGGAGACTGAAATAAGAAGTTTCTTAACTTAAGATCCTTAATGAATCAGGCCCACTATTTTTTCCTCTCAGATTAATTCACCAGACAGCATAAAGGAAAACCGTGTTTTCTAAGTGATTAACCTTGTGAGATTGCACTTACATGCTACTTGTACTGAATTTATCACACATTAAAAGCCAAGTCAAAAGACATTCAGTTTCAAAAGCAAGGCTAAAACTAAGGGATTCATTCTACTATTGTGCTGCATTGCTCTTCCAGAACAGTTGTGTTCATCATTAATATGTTAGATCACCGGTATGACAGTAATGCAACAAAAGAACATCAAGAAAGGAGAAAAGACTTAAATAATGCAAATGAGCACTTCAGGGACTTGTACATGGATAGAATGAAACAAGAAAAATACTTTCTTTACATGTTATTACCCTGAAATCCATTTCTATATAATAGTCATTAGACATTAGCAAAATATTTAAAACTGCCACTTAGAATTTGGCAATGTAAATTTGCAAAATTTGTCCTTAAACGTTCTCTGTGGAATCTCCACTTTTATTTTTGTTTTGTGTGGAACTACCTTTTAGTCTTGTTCTTCACTACTACACACCAATCACACCACAAGGTAGAATACATTGATGCTGTTATCGTCTTAGCTCTGCTTATAGACTATAAATTCTTCAGAATGTTAACTTACAAATATAGTGCAGATAGCCATTCAGTGCAATGAAGAAGCAAAAGTGAACCTTGAAGATTTTTGTTTAATGTCATTTTACTATTTATTGAATGCATCAGGAACAATACATACAATAGTTACAATGGTATAAAAGGAGAGACAATACATCAGTGTACAGACAATCCAGCTAATTTATGTAGAAATAAACTGGTGACTCAAATTTTATCAGAGAACCATAGTAGGGGGTTCAAGAGGTGGATTTAGGGAGAGGTTAAAGGGAAGGGTGGGGGAGGGGGATGGAACCTCAAGGATAATGGCCAAAATGGGAGCCATTAGGGTGTAGAGGTGACTGGATCAAAACAAGACTGTGACCAATTACTGGATTAGAGATAAAGCAAAGGTGGACCGTGAAAGGATGTCCACGAAGTCCATATCTGGTGGAAAAGTGCAGAGGATTTCTTCACAATACCCGCTATGTGTTCCATGAAGTAGGTGCACCACACTCGCTTGCAGAACAAGATAATGGTATTAGGATGGGGGTTTTCCATGAGGTTATTTGACATGTTGCAGCTGTAGAACTCTCTGAGTTCAATTCAAAAGCAGAGGCTGGAGAACTGTGAGAAAATGTCTTTACTGTGTGGTATATACTGAGAACTGAAGATGGCTACCAGGTATTTCCTGTCATCCAGCACATCCTGGTTGGCAAGTGGATGGCAGTGATGTCACTTCCACCAAACACACAGTTTATGGGAATGTTTTTGAATACCTTGAAGATTTTATTGCCACAAATTTAGACATCTGCAAATGACCTGTTTCAGCACAGTCTCCATTCTCTAGTCTGAGACCCCCTTTAAAGTTCTCTATTTTTACCTACCCTGAGTAGTTCACACAGGTCTATTCTGCTGGAGACTGGGAGATGCCTGTCACTTTGTCACTCTTACCCTGTGGAGGAGCTTCTTGAAGGTCAGAAGATGCAACGCCATCAGTGTAGAGATGTAGTGAAATAACTGGTTGACCCTTCCCAGTGTGGAACACATGGATCTCCTTTATCGGAGGGGGGTACACAGGAATAAAACAAAAACATTGTGAAACGCTGCCCAGCAAGAAAGAGTGATGCCAGCTGGGTATAACCTTTATTACATGGCCTAGTACTCCTATTTTGACACACTTTTTCCATTGTATTCCTTGGACCCGCTCTACGAATAGTCAAACCACTGGATCCAAAACCAATGAAACGCTTCTTAGCGTATCAAAAACATTGGATCCTCCTGTCGAGACAGTCCAACTGCATTGCCATGATGACAAAGCCTAAATAAATGATAATGCCACTCCTAGGGCATGTCATGGGATCTATGACGGGATTGAAAAACCTGCTCTGGTGCAGTCAGTCAGTTGGAGAAAGGAAACTAAACTACTAAACTAAACTGCCATTAGAGTCACCATCGAGAGTTCCGTTTGAGCTGACTGCTTTATCCCACTTGAGCACTTACTAACACTGTGACTATAGAGGCAGTGAGCTGTAATTTCAGACAGAAACAAGCAGTAGATTCAAGATGGAGTTCAATTTTAGAATGAAAAGACACTGTCATACTAATGGTAGTGATTTTGGTGGGAGTATAGTTACAAAAAATTATTTTACTGAATGAGTAGCACATGCTTTGAACAAATGTAGACTTGTCTGGTCTGTGAGCAAACTATTAATAAAACAATAGAACAGACTAGGTAGGCCAATTGAACTTTATCGAAATGAAGACTCTAAGGGACACATTTATCAAAGAGAGAAAAGCCCTATTGTCAGTGATAACATTGTTATAACCCTGCCTGATCTAGGTATCATCCACAAATTCTAAGCTATATATTACATAGAATTCTGTTCAAGCTTGCAAGCAAGCAGATCCCTCTTACCTCTTTGTCTGACTGTTAATGTCCAGTCCTGTTTTATTATTTTGTTTATTTCCAATTGTAAATTGCTGTTGTGTATGGTGCTATAAAAATAAAAGTTAATAATACTAATATGTTTGTGTGTTTAAATGCTATTTGGAAAACAACAATTATTAGTGTAATTGAAATCCTAAACTGGGCATTCAGTATCATTGTGCAAGTCTGAGTCAGCAAGGTGGCTGAAGCTCAAAATGATGGACGACTGACCAGGCAAAGGGTATGTAGCTTTTACCCCTCTTGTGATGTTTTTTTTAACAAAAAAAGACAAATAACCAACCTACCAAAGATCCTGATGAGTTAGCATGGGAAAAGGATGTGGGTAGGTCTTGGACCCTAAAGAGTGGACCAAAATTAAAACTGATTTGGCCAAATCCTCGATATTCGAAAATTCATCTAAACTTTTCTACAGGTGCTATTGGGTCTCCGTTCAACTGCGTGCGATATTCTCAAACTCCTCTGATCTGTGCTGGCAGGCATGCGGCCAATGGGGTATCTTGCTGCACATACATTGGTCTTGTCCAAAAATTCAACAATATTGGCAGAAAGTTCATTAAATCTGTAACTGATGTCCAAATTTCCAACTCTCCGTTGTATTCCTTACTATCCAGACCCATTCTGCAAACCCTGCGTCCTGTTAAAAAATTGCTTAGATATATCTTGAGCACGGCTAAATGTCTAATTGCTTCACACTGGAAGAGCATTACGCTGCCATCACTGACCGCCACTATCCATAACATTTGATCAACATATCGCATAGCGTATCACGTCCGCCCTCCTTAATTCTCATTGGAACTTCCAAATTACTTGGACTCCATGGACGAGCTTCTATGAGTCTGAACCACCTTTGCATAACAGTTGACACTCATAGACTTCTAGCAAGCTTTCCTATATCAATACACAGCCACTCTCCAGGGCCGGATTAACCCGAGGTCTAACTGGGCTACAGCCCAGGGGCCTCGGGCATCCAGAGGGCCCTTGACAGTGCTCAGCGGCATTATTGATCGTTGTGGGGGCGCCCCCGGCCCGATCAATGCTGCTGAGCCTGTCACTGTAGTCCTTCCCCGGTGCTCAGTAATCTCCTTACTGTGGAGATCTCGTGAGTTTCACTCTCACAAGATATCCTCAGTAAGGAGAATACAGCGTGCCGCGGAAGGACTGCAGTGACAGGACAAGAGAAATAGGTAAGCGCTTGGGGCAAGGAGGGGGCTCACGGGGGGTCTCACGGGGGGAATGGAGGCCCCCTTAGTCCATTCCCTTAAATCCGGCCCTGCGACTCTCTCACCCAAAACCTGATGATAATGATCCTGTCCCTCTCTCTTCTCTCCTCCCTTTCCCCCCACTTCCCTTATACCTGAAATGTATGTGTATATATTTCTTTTTTGTTAGATATAATTCTGTTTTGTTTGTATTTGCATGTTTTAAATAATTTATTTTCTGTTCTATTGCCTTCAAAAACGAATAGAAAAAGTTTTTGTTAAAAAAAACCAAAAAACGTACGAAAGGACATTTTTATCGCCACAATAAGTTAAGATAAAAATTACGCCTACGATAAGTGCTATTTTAACAGGTAAGCCCCTAACTCTCTGTGTTGTGTAATGTCCAATTTATTTTAGTTGATTATTCAATAAATAGGAATCAAGGCTTGCAGTTAGTGGTTTAGCTGAACCGGTCATAAATAAGATTCTGCTTTAGATGCCTACTTACCATACCATAGTTAGCAGCTGTCATTATGGGAAAATAAAACTGAAAACAACTGCACTAATGACGATCGGCATTCATCATATGCTGAGCCAAACAACTCATCACAACACTTTTGGCATAGAAATGGGCTACATCTAATTTTATCTCTCTCAGTTAAGCTACATATACTTCTCTTTTTCCTAAGCTGTTAACTTGCTATTTCCTGAAGCAATAAGTGCTAGTTATAATGATGGTGCTAGTTGTAATGTGTAGTTCAGGGGTTGAGTCAGGTCTCCAGAGCAGGGCCGGATTCACCACTATGCAACCCAGGCACTTGCCTAGGGCCCAGCGGTCCCCAGAGGGCCCTCCCAGGGCTGGCGGTGGGACAAACCTTTAAAAATGGGCTTACATTCTAAATTCCCTAACACACACACACACACAAACCAAGGTCAATTAACCTACTAGTATGTTTTTTGGAGTGTGGGAGGAAACCAGAGCACCTGGAGAAAACCCACACAAACAAAGGGAGAACATACAAACTCCACACCGATAAGGCCATGGTCAGGAATCAAACTCATAACCCCAGTGCTGTGAGGCAGCGGTGCTAACCACTAAGCCACCGTACTGCCCTAAATATCACTGTACTTTCGGTCAATGAAAACAATACGCATTTAAATTTCAGGGACAAATACAGATATAGCCAGAGCTATCCCAGGTGATACCTCAGCTATCCTAGAGAGTTATCCTTGAAGCCAATTGCTAAACTGCACTCTTGGGTATAATTTTCATGCATGTAAATAGAAAACACACAGGGAAAGAGCATTAATAACACTGCTACCTGTTTGCATGACTAACGTTGTTGATTCAGAATTGGATAAGAAAGAGTACTGTACAGAGAAGCAGCAAGTGAATTCCAGAAGCTTCGGAGAACCGGACAGACTGAATGAATGGAGCATTGGAGACAAGACTAAATATTAACTTAGTGATCTGCATCCAATATTAGATTTAAAGTTTTAGGTGGACTAAATGCAATTTATTATATTAATTAAATTATTAATTCAGTCAAGATTAGTGTCATTGGAACTATTGACTAAAGAAAACAGAAACAGAGTATTATCACAAAAAGGAATCCGGTTGGCAGGTGTCTTCACCATCAGCATTTATTTATATAGCGCCAGCAAATTCCGTAGCGCTTTAAAATTGGGTATATGATTTTCTTGTATATTGTTATTACAGAACAGCATAGTTCTTGAACAAATAGTAGAAAAATAATACATGGAATCCCATCCAAATGGCATAAGACTGACTCTAACTATAGCTATTGCAATAGGTATGTCAGTAAATCCATTCAGCACATGATGCTTCTCTGCCTGTGACTGTAGTCATCTGCGATCCTCATTAACAGTCCCCCTTGTGGTCTGGCTGCTCAGCCTGAACAGCGAGTGCCTGGATGCGTCCAATTTGGCTAACCATGCGTGTGACCAAATTAATAATGGATACTGTCATTTGGCGACTTGGCTATTTTATTACTAAATATAATATCACAATAAGGCGCTTCCTCGACAGCTATAGACAAAGCCTAGTTAAGTCCAAATACTCCACACTGTTCTGTTTTCTAAAGCATCCTACAAAAAAACTCTCCATTTCTTTTTTTTTTTTTTTTTTTAAAGTAAATAATTGCAGTGGTTTTAGAATAGAGAAGAGAGGGAACTCTGAAGTTAATAGCATCTTACTTAGGAATACATTTTATTTAATTACCTTTTATAAGGATCTCGTATCAAGCTGTGTTCTGCCTTCTTTTTCTTTCACATCCCCTCCCCCCCTTGCGCTGATCATTACATAAGGTTCTGTATGTCATTATTAAAGTTAAATTATTCATTGTGTTGGGTAAAGAGAACGTGTGTGTATCTCATTCCAGCCTTCTGCCAGTCGGGTGAAACGTTTTCAGAAAAAGTAACACATATTTGTTCTGAGATATAAGAGAATTTGGCACTCAGCACACAGCTGATCAGGCTGGGAGGAAGAAGTCGCAAAGCTGTCAGTTTTTTTGGCAAGCGATATGAGGCATTCTGATAATAAAGTTTCATTTAGTGCGCGCTATACCACTGTACACTTCTCCAGCTGAACTTGCAGTAACCAAGAAATTTATTGAACATCCATGTCCTGGTTTTAGAAAGTGAATATATATATATATATATATATATATATATATATATATATATATATATATATAACCACAAGGATGATTGTGACGCACTATTGTGTTTCCTAGGATGCCTACCTGCTGATGTACTTAAGTCATCCACTCAGATGTAGCTCTTATTCCAGGGCATATGAGCTAATATGGGCAAAGAGCAGCCCCCATACATTAAGATGTGGTGTAGATGAAGGTATTGGTGAGTCATTGGTGCACAGACACTGGTGAAAAATAATGGGTGTCAGTTCATCCTACTATTGTGAATAAATTATGCATCATTCATTTGCAAGGTCACTTTTATACCATCTCGCACCATTTCTTAAAAGTAACATCTCTCAAATGGACTTTAAGTAAAGTCTCTATAGGAATGCAATGAAAAGTCTCCCAAAGCAACATTTTACAATTGTAAAACTCCATTACTAACTTCTCTCTTTTACATCTCACAATGTTTCTCATGGCACCTCCACACTCTCGGCTTCTGATCCTTGCACAAATCAAGTTCAGCTATGCTCAGATCTCTGCCTCTATCCCAAAGCCATGACACTCAACTTTCTCTTTCTATCTCAAGCTCCTCTATTGTTCCTCTCTCTAATTTGATTCCTCAAACTCACTCCCATTCTAAACCTCTCCCTCTTGGAATTTCTCTAGTTCCCTCTCCAAAAGATGCCACATCCACTCCTAAGCCACAAGGAAGGACGTGTACCATATACATGAATGTAATGCCCCCTATGGTGTAGGTAAGTGTCACTTATGATCTTTGGACTAGTATGACAATTTGAGATCTGTGCTGTGAGTGTTCGAAGAAAGCTGAATATTTAAAAAGTGGACTTGGGGCTTGGGGTAAGAGGAGGAGAGACTAAGGGCTTTCAGTTACATATTAAGCTTCAGGTTGATGGTAACAAGTTTGAGTTTAATACTCCTGCTTTGACTTTAACCCATTTTCCATTTGAGTGATACTAAGTTAATTTGACTACTGAGATGACCACTTGAGTGTATGTTACGTAAGTGTGTAATTGTGTCTGGAGTCTAGGGGGTAAAGTTATCAAGCTGTGGGTTTGAAAAAGTGGAGATGTTGCCTATAGCAACCAATCAGATTCTAGTTGTCATTTATTCAGTACATTCTACAAAATGACAGCTAGAATCTGATTGGTTGCTATAGACAACATCTCCACTTTTCCAAAGGAACCTGCCTACGGAACCGCCGCATAGTAAATATACCCCTTAGTCCTTATTCCTACCCACCCTCAGGATGTCTCAGACAAGCATTTAAAAATGAACCCCAAGTGGTTGGCGATCAGTTGATTGCACCATAGTACCACACTACCTGCTGCTAAACACCCCGACAGTCTCAAAACTGCAAAGGGCTTATACTTCTATAATGGTCACAAAATAATAAAGTGGCTATAAGTATTCTTTAAAGCTACAGAAAATAATTTTATACCTCACAATAAACAAATGCAGTGTTCTCGAAGTGACAACATCAGTTGTAGCTTTATAACTGATAATGACAGTATTTCCATATTAAAATAATGTAATTTGCAGGAAACCATGACACTATAGCCGTTATCAGGCTTGTTGTGTTTGCTTAGTCAGATAATCAGGCCTCAGTGTTTGTCTTTCTGGATGCAGACCTGTAATACAATTTAGTGATTTGGGAGGACGGATACTACTTAATAGAGTTTTTCTCCATTACTTCTTTTCCATTGTTTGATCTCCATCTGCAACTTAGAACTGTCTGGCCCAGCCGCGTCTCTGAGGTGATGTAACCGTAAATGTAGAGCAGTCGGAGATGCTATCTGCCTCCAGTCCCAGAGGCTGCAGCTTATACCCATCTAATTATTTATTTTACAGACCCCGCCGAGAGAGCACTACTTTAAGCCATACAGTTAATATGAAATGGGACAGATGACAACGATAGCATCAGATCTATCACACAGTCATTGCTTTCTACAGATAAGGGTGGGCCCTCTGGGATGATATACTTGCTTGGTTTTATTAAATGCAACAATGGATGGGCAAAAGAACGTAGAGAGCAGCTCCTTTAAAGCTGAATCACTCAAATGGTTGGGTACGAAAGATCCTATCTTTTACTGATCCATCAAATCTCTTTTCAGAAAGTGAGTGCAGTTTATAAGACGTTTTTATATCATTATTTATGTGAAACACTTTCAAACCAAATAAGGTCATACTGGGCCTGTACATTGAGTACACAGTGACACACAGACAGATGAGACAAGTGAAACAGAGGTTTGTCTTCACAAAGACACAGTTAGAAAGATCATGTGACAGCAGAATAAAACTAAACATAGGTGTCTTTTCCAAGTCTATCAATTGAAGGTCTCTTTAATGCTAAGCTAACTGCTATTATATCGCCACCTGGTGGCACTATTATAAAAGTGTTATCATTTTGCATGTACTCAGTGGTAGAAGTGGGCCAGTATACAGAGGTGTGCCATACCGCCACTTCTCCAACTGCTTTGACTGTAAAACTATCAAATTCTATTAATTTACGTTTTTCCACTTCGACCACTGTACACTTTGACCACCATTCTTTATTCATGGCTGTGTTCTTAGGCAAAATTGTGAGTGACCACACTCCCTTGGCTGAGAAGAAACCCCACACATGAATGGTCTCAGGATGCTTTACTGTTGGCATGATACAGGACTGATGGTAGCGCTCACCTTTCCTTCTCCGGACAAGCATTTTTCCAGATGCCCCAAACATTCTGAAAAGGGATTCATCAGAGAAAATGACTTTATCCCAGTCCTCAGCAGTCCAATCCCTGTACCTATTGCAGAATATCAGTCTGTCCCTGATGTTTATCCTGGAGAGAAGTGGCTTCTTTGTTGGCCTTCTTGACACCAGGCCATCCTCCAAAAGTCTTTGTACGTGCAGATGCACTCACAGCTGCCTGCTGCCATTCCTGAGCCAGCACTGCACTGGTGGGAGTGGGCTCACTCACAATTTTGCCTAAGAACACAGCCATGAATAAAGAATGGTACCAAAACATCTTCCAAGATGCAACTTCTCCCAACCATCCAAGAACAGTTTGGTGATGAACAATGCCTTTTCCAGCATGATGGAGCACCTTGACATAAGGCAAAAGTGATAACTAAGTGGCTTGGTGATCAAAACATCAACATTTTGGGTCCATGGCCAGGAAACTCCCCAGACCTTAATCCCATTGAGAACGTGTGGTCAATCCTCAAGAGGCGGGTGGACAAACAAAACCCCACAAATTCTGACAAACGCCAAGCATTGATTAGACAACAATGGGCGGCCATCAGTCAGTATGTGGCCCAGAAGTTGATTGACAGCGTGCCAGGGCGAATTGCAGAGGTCTCAAAAAGAAGGTTCAACACTGCAAATATTGACTCTTTACATAAACTTAATGTAATTGTCAATAAAAGCCTTTAACTCTTATGAAATGCTTGTAATTTTACTGCAGTATACCATAGCAACATCTGACAAAAAGGTTTAAAAACACTGAAGCAGCAAACTTTGTGGAAACCAATATTAGTGTCATTCTCAAAACTTTTGGCCATGACTGAATATACTGTAGTGGTCTGTGGTCATTTTAATCAGGGCATTAGCTATTGTATGTTCCGAATTCAAACATAGATGCCTGTTCGTATTCTGAATTTTGGAACTGTATCCAGTAGTAGAAGGGATCTGTTACAGGGTGTTATGCCATACTGGCACCTCTCCTACTGCCTACATTGTAAAACTTTTAAATTCCATTTAGTTACATTTCCCATACTGCCACTTCTAAATTCCACTTCAACCACTGACTATATTTGTAAAAACACTTTCCATTATGTTTGAGAAATTGTGGGTCTTGATTAAAACTTTCATCTTGGCAAAAACATCACTTTAAATTCCTGTCTACAAACGCTTTAGGGCTTTCTTCATTATTTTTAAAGTTTAGATCTCTCTCCTAAACTTAGTCGAGTGCCATTTATGCTTTAGTCAGAGTAAAGGAACAACAGGTCTCCATTGGGTCTCTTTTTATTAAGTCTCACATATCTGTTCTCCATTGATTTTGTTACATTGGTGTTTGTGTTAAAAATAAATATTTTCTGCATCAAATCTACTTGGGGAACCTATTACAAACAGGTCATCTTACAGGAGAAAGCTATGCAGCCACCCCTTGAAGCTCATCATCCTTATGATCCACATTTACTTATATAGCGCCAGCAGATTCCGTAGTGCTGTACAATTGGGAACAGACAATAATAAAACAATACTGGATAATACAGACAGAGAGGTAAGATGGCCCTTCTCACAAGCTTACAATCTATGGGACAATGGTTTGATAAACAAGCTTAACTGCTACATATCGCATATTTGTCCTGCTAGAATACAAAGGGTAAAAAGTTCTTAAAGAGTTGTAACACAACTATGTTGGTCAGAGAGTTGTTGTCTTCTGTTAGCTGTGTAGAGGTCGGTATTAGGATTACCTATGGAGAGTAAGAGGGTGGTTGAGGAATTTTATAAGCTTGCCTTAACAGGTGGGTTGTCAGAGAACGCTTGAAGGTTTGAAGACTAGAGGAAAGTCTTATTGTGCAAGAGAGTGAAATCCACATAGTGGGTGCAGACCGAAAAAAGTCCTGTAACCGGGAATGGAAGGATGTGATGAAAGTGGAAGAGAGACGCAGCTCTTGTGCAGAATGTAGATGTCAAGTTGGGAGATATTTTGAGACAAGTGAGGAGATGAATGTTGGTGCAATTTTGTTGATTGTCTTCTATGTTAGTAGAAATTTTTTATATTGGATTCATTGAAAAACAGGCAACCAATGGAGAGACTGACATAGTGGCTCAGCAGAGGATGAACAATTTGCAAGGAAAATCAATCTAACCTCTGCATGCACAGTAGATTGTAAGGACTTGAGTCTAATTTTGGGAAGACCAGTAAGGAGGGAATTGCAATACTCGATGCGGAAGATGGTGAGTGCATGAATAAAGTTTTTTGCAGTGTCTTATGTGAGATATGTGCGTATTCTGGAAATGCTTTTTAGATGTATGCAGCATGATGCAAATATAGAGTTGATGTGTGGAACAAAGGATAGTTGTGAGTCAAGGATTACACCTAGGCAGCGAGCTTGCGGGGTGGGATTTATGGTCATGTTGTCAACAGAAACAGAAATGTCAGACAGGAAGCTTCTATTGGTGGTTGGGAATATTATTAATTCTGTTTCTGAAAGATTAAGTTTGAGTTGTCGAGAGGACATCCAAGACGAAATGGCAGAAAGACAGTCAGTAACACAAGACAACACAGATGGCAAGAGATCATGAGAGGATAAATAAATTTGTGTATCATCTGCATACAGATGATACTGAAATCCAAAGGAGCTTATTAGTTTTCCAAGAGAAGTGGTGTAGATAGAGAATAGCAGACGACCTAGGACTGAGCCTTGTGGTACTCCAACTGATAAAGGAAGCAGAGTACAGGTTGTTGCAGAGAAATGAGCGATTAGATAGGTAGGATGGGAACCAGGATAGGACAGTGTCTTAAAGTCCTAGGGATTGTAGTGTTTGTATGAGAAGAGAACAGTCAACAGTGTCAAATGCAGTAGAGAGACCCAGGAGAATTAAAAGAGAGTAATGACTGAAATATCATCTTATTTTTCCTTGCACCCCATAGCGGTGTGAGGAGAAATGAGCGTAGATTTCTACCGTAATTGCCGGAAATGTGAACGGCAGAAAGTCTGCGCACCACATCGCTTGATTTTGCATTTACCAGTGATATTAGGCATGAATAGGTTTATTTTTTATCATACTTGCCAACTCTCCCTGAATGTCAGGGAGACTCCCTGAAATAGGGGTGATCTCCTACACTTCCTGAAGAGTCTGGCATTCTCCCTGATGCTGAGCCAGTACAAGACGTGGTTGGCTTCGCCATCTGTGGCATGATGACACAGTTCAGAAATTGTGTCCTATGTCCATGTATTGATGCCTATGGAGGTGGCCATTTTCATGCAGACCAAGATTTAATAAAAGATTGACAGGTAAGACAACATAACTTCAGTAATGGAGACAGAAATGTAAAAGACACTTCAGTCTCTAGAGATTCATTAGCTGCTTTTCTTTAACGCATAGTTGCCTACTGTCCCGGAATGTCTGGGAGACTCCCACATTTCTGGGAGAGCTCCCAGGAGAGCAGAGCAACCTCCCGGTTCTCGCCCCCAAAATATATAAGTGGTGGGGGCGGGGATTAATGATTCAAATATTGTGTCATCTATGTCCCGCCCCCCCTGCTGTAATTGGCCAAAATTGTGACAATTGTTTAGGGGGCTGGGCCAAAATGATCCGCCCCCGCATGCCCACCTCCCCCCGGAATCTCCCTGAAGCCAACGAGAAAAAGCTGGCAAGTATAGTTTTTATTAAACATTAAAATTAGGTGCATTGCCTCAAAAATAAGTGCATTATGTAATAAAACATCATGTGCTCTGATTGTTGAATTTTTGCACTTCGGAAATGACGCTAAATGAGTGAAAAGTTGGGATCCTACAAATTCCTCAAATATTTATTATTTACCTTACAGTTTACCTGAATACCATTAGATATAAAAAGAAAATTCTTTTAACGAGCAAATAGTGGGCAGGATCCAATAATTTTATTGATCTGGAAATAATCTTTCAGCTATAATGAATCTACATCCAGCAATTATTTGTGTGCTGTGTGTGGTTGGAGCATGCAACTTGTAAACTAAACGAGAAGCCAACATTTCCTTGCATACTGAGTTTGACTGCATGAAAACATGATTATGCCATTAATCCGCTTTGGGACAGAGATTCAAATGAGTGAGAGTTATGCTATGAATTATGTAGGGGATATTGATTGTTATGGTAGTGCTCACGATGGACATCAATTTAAATGTCTATTCTTTTGTGCAATATAAAATGTAGCATTGTACGTGTGCAATGTGTCTATTGTCTAAACAAACTAAAATAATCTGTGATCAGTAGAGGAACTGAGATTAATGGAGCAGCATCACTGTAATGGATTAAACAAAACCAATTATTTTATAGAGTTTTTTTCCTGTGTCAGATCAGCTTTTAGATCTAGTGAACTGTCATAGACAACTTTGGAAGAATTTAACCACAAGCCCTCATTTTAGTCATCAATAAGGTTCTTGTCAAACTGACGCCCAGAGTAAAGCTTATAAAGTGGTCTTGTATGGGAGTGTGACTATATAAAATAGTGGATGTGGCTAGTCAAACAGGCTGCTCTATTCTGTACTGTGCCAATGCTCCTAATTATCAGCTTATAATAATATAATATACAGCAAAACATGGTAACCATATAATGCAGCCTTCCAGTCATCCAGAATATAAAACAGCCGCACTGAAAAGCGCATAATGCAGTTCTGCATAATAATATAGTACAACTCCAGTATCCAGTATATCACAAAGCTTAAGGCCTGGGTCTTAAGCTATTCCTTCAATTCAGCAGCATACCACAGCTATCCACCTAGAAGATGGCTAACAATTCTATTCCTGTGTCAGAACCTCTAGTGCTCGAAGATGCCTTAGGAGGTTATTGTCCAGTAACTGTAGTTCTGGAACCCTACTGAATTAAGTTATGACCACAGGGGAGGTACCTTGCAATAGTACTATTGTGGGGAAAGGGGGAGATTTCTCTTTTTAAATCTTGCGTAATCCCCTTTATCGCTTCTACTGTAGAAACAATTCTGAAATATATGCAAAGAAAATTACTGCATCATAGTGGTTGAAGTGGTCCTGGAAACTTGCATGCTCATTCTGTGCTCACAAAGCAGCAAAAACATTATAGAGCTTTGCTCTAACTGAAAACATTTTAAAAAAAGAGATATCCCTACTGTATCCTTCAGCCAACTGTCTTCAGCTGACTAATGTACCTAATCCACCTCTCATGGCTGGGAGATGAAGATGCACCCACATAGCAACCCCACAAGAATGATAAATTATATATATATATATATATATATATATATATATATATATATATATAGTGTCAAAGAGACCTATTTTCCACACCTCTCCTGCACAGAGACAAGTGCGGTCCTGGGGAATTGGCAGGGGAATGCTACATACAGGTCTAGGCTCTTACAGACCAAGAAGAACCCTAGGTTTAATACACATAGTTGGAGAATAGGGTCTAATGGGGTAGTTAGACCAAAGGGATGGGCTTTGCACATTTAAGCCTGTCTTTCAAGTTGTAAGGTGTGACCGATGCTAGAAGAGCTGCCCAGTGTCTAGAGAGCTGGTTTCTGTAATAGTTAGTATTAGGTTAACCAGGAGGTGTAGGCAACTCGATATTACTTATTAGTGTCACCCTGACAAGACTGCATGCTGCTGTTGTGATGCAAACAATAAAGCACCTTTCGATTTAAAGCAAGAAGTTGTTTGTATATGAATATCCTAAGGGTGTCAGTGTTGCAAGGTGTCTGAAGCTCTGCTATATATATATGTATATGTATATATAGTAGAACTTCTGACACCTTGCAACACTGACACCCTTAGGATATTCATACATACATATATATATATATATATATATATATGTATGAATATCCTAAGGGTGTCAGTGTTGCAAGGTGTCAGATATATATATATATATATATATTTAGCAGCAAACAAAAATCAATCTCTGCACCACCATCAGGGCCGGAATTACCGCTAGGCAACCTAGGCACCTGCCTAGGGCCTAGCGGCTCTCGGGGGGCCCAGTTTGGGGGGACAAGAGCAAATTGGAAAAAAAAAGTCGGGGAGGGGGGATCGGATGCCGCGAGTCGGGGGAGGGGCCACATGGGGCTAGTGTGGTGGCTGGTCTCCTGCTCTGTGTCACATGGGACATGCACCACATGACAGGTGCCGTCCCATGTGTGAAGGGGATGAAGACTCCAGTCCACAGCTCCTAGATGGAAAAAGGTAAGTTGGGGGAGGGATAGGGTAGTATATTAATAGTGTGTGTATTATGTGTGTGTGTGTGTGAGGTGCCACTGTCTGTATGTATTATGTGTGTGAGGGGCCACTGTCTATGTGTATTGTGTGTGTGAGGGGCCACTGTCTTCGTGTATTGTGTGTGTGAGAGGCCACTGTCTGTGTGTATTGTGTGTGTGTGAGGGACCACTGTCTGTGTGTATTATGTGTGTGAGGGGCCATTGTCTGTGTGTATTATGTGTGTGTGAGGGGCCACTGTCTGTGTGTATTATGTGTGTGTGAGGGGCCACTGTCTGTGTGTATTATGTGTGTGTGAGGGGCCACTACGTGCGTGTATTATGTGTGTGGGAGGGGCCACTGCGTGCGTGTATTATGTGTGTGTGTGTGTGTGAGGGCCACTGCGTGCGTGTATTATGTGTGTGTGTGGGGCCACTGCGTGCGTGTGTGTATTATGTGTGTGTGAGGGGCCACTGTGTGTGTGTATTATGGGTGTGTGAGGGGCCACTGTGTGTGTGAGGGGCCACTGTGTGTGTGTGAAGGGGGGGCCCAAACCGATATCTTGCCTAGGGCCCCATGAGGTGTAAATCCGGCTCTGACCACCATCCATCACAATGCTAAATTAGTAGTTCCATTTTCCTAAGACAAATTATGTAATTTCTCCTTAATTGTCCTTAATCAGAAAGTGAGCTGAAGAAACAATATACCATATAATACAAAAATAGGGGAACACAATATAGTGTTATAGTATAATATAGTCAGGGCCGCCGAGAGGGGGGGGGAGCGGGTACAAAAAAACGATACTCACGTGATCGCGCGGCACCGTGTCCCTCCTCTCCTCTTCTCCATTCACACTGACTGCCAGGCGTGACGTCATCAAGTCACGCCCGTCAGTCAGTGAGGAGCGCCGCAGCCAGTATGAAGAAAGAAGACAGAAGAGGAGACAGAAGAGAAGAAAAGAAAGGAAAGAAGTTGACAAAAGGTAAGTAAAGAAACGGAGAGGCAAGGGGAGGAAAACAGAGAGGGACAGTACTATAAAGAAAGGGGAGAGAGAAACAGAGGAGGAAAAAAAGCAGAGAGCCACAGAGGAATAAAAAAAAAGTGGGAAAGAGGAACAGATGAGAAAAAATATATGAGAGGAACAGAGGAGAAAAAAAGGAGGGAAAGAGGAACAGAGGAGGAAAAAAAAGTGGGAGAGAGGAACAGAGGAGGAAAAAAAAGTGGGAGAGAGGAATAGAGGAGGAAAAAAAGAAGAGAGGCACAAAGGGAAAAAGGAGGGAAGGCAGCATGGAGAGCGCAGTGTGAGCATAAGGGGCACAGTATTGTGTGTGTGATGGCACAGGGGGCTTGTTGCAATGTAATCAGTGTGAGGTAGGTGGTGGCTAATTAATGGGTGCTATTTTGTTTGTAGGGTGATGGTGGGGACTATTAATTTAAGATGGGGTGGTTTGGGGGCTATTGAATGTTGGGGTGAGTTTAGGGTGAGGTCTATTTATTAAATGTGACTATGAATTATTTAATGGCAGTGATGGTTGCAAGAAATAGGTACTGCTGGGGCTGTTTGCAGGAAGGGAAATAGGTTTATTTATTAAATGTGAATAGTATTATTTTAATGTTGGGGCTGGAGGAAGGCCTAATTATTAATCGTGAGTGCTATTGATTTAACGCCGGGGCTGGCTGTAATTTTCTAAATGTAGCCATTTTTTTTTCAAAATAGGTCCTTCAACATTTCTGGATCCGGACAAGCCACAACTAAAGAAACCAGCAGCCACTGGTGGAGAAAGTGAGAAGAACAGGTAGGAGAGAGCAGCACAGTGTGTGAAATGTTCTGATTCTAGTAGGGACAATGGCAATTGTTGGTGAATGTTGTGCCCAATGTAAGGTGTAGGCCAGGACTGAACTGTTTGTGTACACACTGCATTCTTTGTATACTACACTGTGGTGGTAGATGTCCTGAAAGTCAAGAGTGCTTGAACATATGTGACGCTCCGGCGAATTGAGAGTCTAGTGATTTTGATGCTAGCCACGCCCCAATGGTGCATTTGCCACACCCCCAAATGCATGACCACACCTCCGAAAAATTTTGCCCCGCCGTTAGGCTAGCCACGCCCCAACGGCGCATTGCCACGCCCCTAAATGTATGACTACACACTAAAAAAATTTTTTGGGGCTTACTCGACTATGAGGGGGGGGGGGGGGGGCATGAATTTGTTTTACCCGGGCCCTGAATTCCTCTTGGCAGCCCTGAATATAGTAATCATAGGTTTTTCTGTATCTGAACGCTTTCATTCCATGAACTCTTTGTACCAGATCCGGAACCAGAGAAGTGGTGTCTTAACAGGCTCCAAGATGCAGATTGACAAAGTGATTAAGAGCAGAGATACAAATAGAGCGTGGGAACGACTTAAATCAGTAAATCAGTGACAGAGATCACTCTGAAAAGAGAACATGACAGTAGTCTGAATGCAGCAGAGAAAAAACACAAGAAATTGTTGTTTTGAGCCAAAAACCTGTGGTTGTTCAGTAAGAAATGCAGACATAGGAAAAAATGGTGTGAAGGCTATACTAGAGCATATAATAGTGGCTTCCATGAAACAGGGTGTTTTTATTGTTTCCAAGAAACTGTCTCAAAAAAATTGTTTATTTGTTAAAACATTCATCATTTGCAGATGATTCTGATTGTCACTCACCGGACTATGAGTGCCATTTCTCCTGTGTTCAGGAACTGTGGCCGTCCGCCATCCTGAGGGTCTGCGCATGTGCAGCCCTTATGAAACCTTCAGTACCTGTTGCTTTTAATTAATTGGATGATCAGGCAACCCTCCCTATTTAAACCACCTGTGATCATTACCTAGTTGCCTGATCTTGGAGTCTCATTCCCCATGAGCCTCTGAAGGTGTTCCTGTGTTTCCTCGTGTATTCAGCTCCAGCTGATTCCTGTCTACTTTGATTGTGGTTTCCAGACCACTTCAACTCTCCTGTGTTCATCGTGTCTGCACTCAGCTGATTCCTATCTGCTACTGCTGCCGGATTCCAGACCGCCTCAACTCTCCTGTGTTCAGCGTGTCTCCCCTCCGCTGCCTTCGCTACTACTGCCGGATTCCAGACGGCCTCTACTCTCCTGTGTTCAGCGTGTCTCCCCTCCGCTGCCTCCGCTACTACTGCCGGATACCAGACAGTCTCAACTCTCCCGTGTTCATCATGTTTCCAGTTTTACTTACTACTGCTTCCTGAGTATTGCTCCTTTGATTACCGGTTACCTTTCGTGCGCTGCACCAACCTGATTACCGCTTCCATCCTCCAGTGGTCTCTCCTCCTGCCGGCGTTCAGCCGTTCAGGTATCCCTGCACTTCTCCTTGACAGCCTGCTCTCCTGAACCGCGGTATGCATACTTTCCATTGACTTTGCTATTGTGTTGCATATCCGTCTGGACTGTGTTGTGTTCATCTCCGGAGTCTTCCATCTACTGAAGCTATTGTTACTATTGATTTTGTTTCCTATTACCTGGATCTCTATAGTGACTTTGCATACTTCAAGCAGCGCTTGTCAGTTATTATTGTATTGTGGTTATCATCGTGGGATCAAGTTCCGTGTCCCGCCCGTGTATCCTCTGTATTCCATTCATCTCCTCGTGACCCTCCTCACATATATATAGCAGTGGTACAACTTGCTGTACGCAGACCACTGACTTCCCCGTTACCTACTTGCACCTGGACATTCCTCCTCACTATAGCAGTGGTACAACTTGCTGTACGCAGACCACTGACTCTCCTCACGTTTACTTGTCCATCTGGTTCCTCGTGTTCATACATCTAAGTCATTACCAGTTGCTGCTAGTCATAGACTTTCCTTGAGCATTCTCTCACCATCTGCTGATTCTCCTGTTCCGTTGTCACCCTGCTACCAGAGGACCATAGTACCAGCTATATTACTCTTGTAAGAACATCATCTGGTGATATCCTGGGCAAAGACTCCTAGTGCCCGTGACACTGATGATGAGTTAGGCAGAGTCTCCAAAAGAAATCCCCAAAGAAACATTTCATGAAATGGACCAAGCTGGAAGCCCAGAAAGCACCTCTGGTACGACAGTGTGCCTGAGGACATGCAGAAGAAAGTGGGGAGTAAGAACACAAACTATTATTACTGTTTGTTGAGAGGCAAACTGCCTAATTTGTCTGTGAAAGAAGTTGATAATGAGTTTACCTCCGGTAAAGATAGCAAGCCAAGCCAGAGAAAGTCTTGCAATAGTAGGAAACAAAAAGGTTTCTCAAACTCCGATGGAGAAATTGGGAAATAAAATGCAGAGTTATATAGAACAGTCAGGGTGTTAAGGAGAATGGATGAAGAGCTGGTGCATCATCCTGGCTTATAAAAGAGGATCAGCTAAATGCCAGGAAAGGTCCTATAGAAGTTGCATGTCGAAATCTTAACAAATACAAAGGCAATGTGTAAGATGAGACCACCAGGGATTTTTTTCCCCACTATTTTAACTCTATTCTCTGGCTACTATCACAAAGTGGCTTTGTGCATGTCGACCTAAGTTCATGCACAAAGTCATTTTGCGATAGTAACTGGAGGGGAGAGCCAGAAGGCTGCGGTGAGGGATTGGAATATACCTCAACCACAGTGCTACACCCATAGGGTAGAATAGATAATGCCATCTTCAGATAACGTTAAACAACAAGCTCAAGCTCCGAAAAGCTAAGCTATTTGGAGCTTGTTAAATAGCCCCAGATCACAGTTCCCATTGAAAATTATTGGGCCTGCAGTCTAATGTAAAACTTAGAGTAATGCAGGAGAGATATCTATGCTATCTTGTTAGGTTTTTGTTACATAGCAATGCAACTTAGAAATGCCTAAACCATATTGAAAAAGGTGTTTCCACATGGCTTATGAGTAAATAAATAGGACCCCAGATGGGATGGCCTTGATAGGGTCTCGCCGGTTTTTGGTACTGTCAAGAAATGTTGTCCTTAGGAGTACATGTCAACCAACTTGATTCCACTAAGGGGGAAAGTGTGACAAAATAAATAATTTACCACGTGCAGAGTAGGCTGTGGGTGTGGCTGTGTGAGGTAATGCACAGACAAAACAGAGCATCTGATCTGACCACATTCATCTAGGGAAGATCGGGGGTTTCAGACTCGGGATTTGACAGCTGTCATTCAGGCTAGAGCTGGGGAGGAGCTTAGAATTTAAAAGGCTTCTGTGGGCGGGGCGACCAGTGCTGGTCAAGCTGGCTGTTATAATAGAGAGATGAACTATGTTAGATTAGGGCTAAAGATCACCAGGGGAAAGTAAGAAATACCAGAAATAAGGTGCCAGTTTTATAGAACAAGCTATTTATACAGATTATTACTATTTGGTCTATCATGCAGAATATTAATTCCCCATAGCAGTGTACTCAACAACATTCCACTGCTTATTTAACTAATCTATATCTAGCTGTGAGTTGGTTACATTTATATAATGAAAACCTTTTTAACAACAAGTACACAAAAGATAAACATTTAGCAAGTTTATAATTATTATTAGCAATTATACGCACCTGTAAATATCACATAGGAAAAAAACTTTCTGTAATACATTGTAAACCACTAACTGGAGTTAATTAGCCATCAATTAGTCAGGAAATAAAATCTAATTAACAACATTGCATGTGACTTTTCATACAGCCTAAAGTTTAATAATCAACAGGATGGATTACTGGGACTGTGGAAAGTTATATTAGAAGATGATCCGACAAATGGCATTCTTTTATTTCATATCATTCGCATTGTTCTATTCTTTACAAGTCTCACTAATATTATTTTTATTAAAGGGTAACTTAGTACATAAGTACATATATAGAAGCTAGTATGGAGACTTGTGGTGTAAAGTTGATTTTGTGTAACCTGGCTAGTATTTCTGTATATTACATTGCTCTGCACAGGTGATTAGTCATTCTGCATGCAGCATATAGCGCTGGATACCAGGATCTGCTGAATAGGAAAGGAATTACCTGGACCCACAAGGAATAAACAGGATTACAGAAAACAATCCAGCAGCTGGCAGGCGAACTGGACATGACAATATGAAGAAAATATTTCCAGAACAGGGGCCTTAAATAGTCTAGAGGATGAGGGAAAATGTAAAGTAATCAGCCAATGGCAGGACATAGAAAACTATAGAAGACGGGAGTGCGCATGTTCACTCCCGCAATCCAATATGCTGGCGGCCATAGGAAGACGCCGGAGTGGAGGAGGCCAGCCCTGCGCACCGGACCCCGGTAAGTAAGCCCAAGGATCCGGCGCATGACATTTTCAGTGGAAATCTCTGTCTTTAGAGAATACCCAAAACTTTTTTCCAATTGAACAACTGAGAGAAAATAGACCCTACCCCTATCCACCTAAACCACACCGAACCCCCTCAGAGTTACAAGGCCTGATTCATTACCAAATGCAAAACGAGCGTAATGTGCACTTTTTTTAAAAAGGCACAAACATCGGGTATACGCATGTCCGTATTCAACATGGACTGGATGTGAAGATACATCTGGCGTTGAAGTGGGTCTAGGTCCGCTCTAATATAAAGTCACAAAAGAACACAGCAACAAATAAAACCTATTCAATTAATGTCATCTGTTAGCAATATATTCATTAATGGCAAAACATTAAAAAAGAAAAAAAAGTATCTATTTTATATATTTTTTCCCATGAAATATATTTATTAGGATGCAATAATTGTCTAATGTACATAAAATACATTTTTACAGTTGCTTCTGATTGCAAGCACAAGTGATGCAACTGAGAATCAGGTACCTTAGAAATGGCCAAAGCTTGAATCTGACGTTGCTTCGTGCACTCGAGATTGGCACGTCCTTACTGTTCATTGACTATATGCATATGCCCCTTCTTTGCCCGTTTCACCCCTGAAATAATAGTCTGTAGTAAGAGTCCTTTGCGCTCGAAGGGGATTAGGTTGTTGCTGCGTTCCATGGCGTATGGTCCAATTCTGGGCATGCGCAGTAACTGTGTACAGTGTACGCAACGTATCACCAGTTACACCCCTTAAAGAATAAGGCCCATAGTCTTTTAATATATTGCTATATACTTCTTATATGCCTTCTGTATGGTTGTATTACAGACCTTGTTACTAAGTACACTCCACCCATCCGCTATTTTCTGATTTTCCCTTATCTCAGTTACACCACATTTACTTTTCCCATGAGGAGTCTTTCACTAGAGGCCAAGTAATCATACAGTTCTGGCATGTTCCACAGTGCACAGATTCTCGTTCCCTGTGCCTGTTGAAATAAACTACATACGGATTGTGTCATCTTAATAGAGTTATCTGTGGAGAACGTAGGTTGATGTACAAATTGCTTATCTACAGCTGCTGGAAATTTATTGTTTGGCCCTGTCCATTACTAAAAGGACACACCCATTTAGCAGGGTTATTGGGAAATACGGTTAAAGGTCTCAAAAACACTGTGTATGTTAGTATCAATACTGTTCCTCATATAAATTCCTGGGACATCTAATAACACATGGGTACGAAGACAGACATATGAACAGTCTGTCCTGTATACACAAAAAGCAGACCTAGTAATTATTATTATTATTATCATTCTGGTCGGCTTCAAAAAAATTTAGAGTATCATTTTGCAATTATTGTTGGGTGTAGTGTCAAAACAGATGGATCTATTGTTATGCTGCCCTCTCACGGCGCAAACATGTTGTTCAGGCCGAGTGTCAAATGTTTAAATCTATGTGCAATTTGGCTACCCACGGGTGACCTATGATGTAGCTGTTCACGTCACTGTCAATCTGGCCTCTGCCCTCTATTTGCAAGTTTCCCAGTGGTTCCACACACTGCTGATGAAGGTCATTGACCCTGTCTGATCTACAGATTTTGATTTTTGATCTGTGTGGATTGGGCCACATGTAGTCCATTGTTTGCAAGATTTGTCAACAATAATCACAAAATGCCCAAACTGGGTGATGGAACCTTTATGTACATGAGCAGCTTTACCTCTCTGGTACCAATTTGCTATCACACCCACAACCTGTGTAATTTTAATTAAGCTAATGACCCTCTGTTTGGATTGGATGGCTGAATGTAACCTAAAACTGAGTAACGACATGTTAGAATATGATGTAACTGATGTCCCATCTATAAACCTGAGTCCAAATATTAGTTTTGTATATTGTCTCGTTTCCCTCTGAGCACTGTGTGCAATTTACCAAAACAATCGGCATATGTGATTGCTGCAGATTCCCTTGTCTCTAGTTTATAGACATGGATTCACCACTATTCCTCGTAAGCTAAGGAATCTGGGAACAAAACCATTAAACCTGGACTCCTTAGGAATATCCTGCTGGGCTACCCTGAGTAGCAGATGATCAAGGTACCCCTATTAACCCTTACCTTCCTAAACAGCCTAGAGATTTAGTTGCTTCCAAATGTTTTGCAGCACAAAATATCTATAGATAGAAAATAAATATAAGGCTGCAGTGCAACATTTTTATTTTGAAGGTGGCATTATATAACGCAGAGAATGACATTTTGTTTGGGGGGGAAAAAAAAGTGTCAGAAAAGAAATGGTTAAGACAGAGTGTTCCTGTTTCTGAGCTTGTTCAAATAAGTCAAAAGAAATCCAACTTTTCTTCATTGCTGGATGACAAGCTCAGTTACCTGTCGGTTATCCTCTCTCTTCTGCTAATGAGCTCCAGGCTCCCTTTTATAGCCTCCTAGTTAATAGATCAGCAAAGGACAGCATGCCACAAGGAAAGAAAAAAAAATAATAAAACATTGCAAACTGTAAAATTCACTTTTCCTTCCAAAATCTCAAAGCGAGTGAATTTGATTCCTGGGTCCAGCTGTCACCCACCCACCAATCAGATGTCCCGGATTGTACATGAGAATATTCTCCTTGTTCCTTCTCAATCTGCTGTAGTGTTATCTCCAGAGCTCGTTTTCTCTCTCTCTCCCGCTTGGAGTAGGGTAATGAAAGAAGGTTTGAAAATAGCAGGTGGCTTCTTTTTGTATAATGAATTCAACCAAAGACATCACAGTTCTAAATGTGTAGGTGGCACAGTGGCACTGGCTTATCAAAAACCTGACACATATGGCAATAAGGCACCAGAGGGAGAGGGAGATGGATCACTGACAGATGCCTTATTTCAGAGACGCAGAAGGGTTAAAAAGAGGTTATGTGAATTATCATGCGGCAGGCACAGCTCTGCGGGTGAGTGTTTATATTGATAAGCACATGTGTTTCTGGTATGCCGACTAGAGATTCCTTTACAGAGCTGCAAGAAAAGCAAATATTCAAATATGCACTATGTGGTTCTTTTGAAAGTTGTGCCAAGTTTCTCTTGCCGCTATGAGGGATTGAAAACAGCGCCCGAACAGATGATATTTTGCATGCAATCTAATCTATCTGAGAGGCACAGACCTTACACCACATAGGCAAACCGAGGGGGGTTTCCTAGTGCCTGGAAACCTCCCTCCAAGCCTGGGGCACTGTACAATTGAGGTGACTGGACCCTGCTCTCGCTTCACGCGGCTCTGCTTGAAAAGGGAGAGCTGCGTGCACTTAACAGTAGTGCACGCAGCATTGCCCATGTATAATATGGTGATAGGAAGAGTTGGAGCGCAGCCAAGCACTGTCTAAAATTAGAGCCACGCCCCCATGCACGCTGGTCACGCCCACTGGCGGCATGGTGTGGAAACTCCCCTCTACAAATCCTGCCTTTTGTTAAGTGCGTATTGTCGCTAACCAATAACGATTGTCGAATCTCGATTTGTGTTTCCAACGCACAAAGATTTATTCTCAAAAAGTAGCAGTAGATATTCAAGCGAAAATTATAATAAGTACAGCCGTTACTTATCGCAGGTGCTCTGCATCCAGTGTACAGTCATTCAATCCTGAAGTCTGGGGATGAGATGTCTGCACACTAGATGAGGAGCTGCTGTTTATATGCACACAGAAATACAGTAAAACAATGCAGAACGGTATAGCTTGCTTCTATTGGTCCAGGTTTCAGGAAGGTCCAAGGGGTTGTCAATCATTGGCTAGTTCAACCTAAAGAATCCAAAGGAGGGGGTCATCTCCTCAGGGGGTATGCTCCGATCTTCCCACCAAGATTCCTTAGTCTTAAATAGTTCATCATCATCATCAATTTATATAGCGCCACTAATTCCGCAGCGCTGTACAGAGAACTCATTCACATCAGTCCCTGCCCCATTGGAGCTCACAGTCTAAATTCCCTAATATATACACACACTCACACAAAGACAGACAGAGAGGGAGACAGACAGAGACTAGGGTCAATTTTTGATTGCAGCCAATTAACCTACCAGTATGTTTTTGGAGTGTGGGAGGAAACCGGAGCACCCGGAGGAAACCCACGCAAACACAGGGAGAACATACAAACTCCACACAGATAAGGCCATGGTCGGGAATTGAACTCATGACCCCAGTGCTGTGAGGCAGACGTGCTAACCACTAGGCCACTGTGCTGCCCATATGCTCCGATCTTCCCACCAAGATTCCTTAGTCTTAAATAGTTCATAATTCCCTATCATTCATAACTTGCGTATGCACTCTGCGATTCCTTCACAGAGTGGCCCGGACAGTTGCAAATGTTAAGAGGAGTATTTTGATACCACACATGATATGATTCCTTCAACCTGTACCATATGTTTTACTGATATGCATATAACTTATGATATTACACATAAATACTACTATATTTCGACATAAATGACTATGTGTTGCAACTACCATTAATGTGTACTATTTTACAAGTGTGCATGTGTGTGCGAATGTATGTAAAAGACTAAATACTGTTGTTGCCACGTGTTGCAGCTGCGTACGCCCTTTTACGCCGTAGCGTGCCCTTTTACGCCGTAGCGTGCCGTACGCATCTTTTCAGACAAAGACAACCAAGTTTGCTCGATTTTAATTGAAATGACTTTATCCAATATGTTGACTTTGACAGTTTGCCCCTGCACCATATTGTCTCTAGTATAGCATAATCATGAAATCCTTGCTATAGGCAGCGCCTCCACTTTTTCAAACCCGCAGCTTGAAAAAATTAACCCCTAGGTCTTGGCCCAACACCCAAGCCCAGTGGATGTTTGGGAAATAAATAGTTAAATGATAGATTTCAGCATTTTTTACCTGCTTGGACGTACTGTCGCTTGTAGCACTACAAGTGCCAGCACGCACAGACTACCCGAGAAATCACATGTTATTATATTGTTGGATAGGATGACTGGAAACAGGCTTTTGTAGAAAAGTGCAACTGGCGAGAAATAATAATAATCCCGGCTACACAATGAAATCTTATTTTTCCATTTCAGTGCATTAATGCACCTTATCTGCATGTAGCAAAGAACACCCCGATACACTAAACTCCGCCTGCCAGGCAGTGCAATTTTAGGCACGGCTGTTGTATATACAAATCTATGTGTTTCCTTGTAAACATGAATGCATTTGCACAAAAGTCACAAAAGAGCATTTGCACTGCAGGTTTCCACGCTTGCTGTTTCGCAAACAACCCTTATCGAGAATAAATTGTAAATCACTCTCTTGAACTGGTGGATTTTTTTTTTTTTATCAAGACTTCATTAGAATATAATGAGCAAAGCATTGAATAGTACCTTGTTGTACTTGCTTTTGACATAATTATACTTGAGTAATCAGCATTCATAAGCCCTGAAATTCCATCCCCTTTTCTCTCCATGGCAACCTGCTGATGGGTTATGACTGATTTTGACTTTCTCTGTGTCACACTGATTCACCTCCTCCTCCTCACAGTAAAGAGACAAGACAGTGGGGGGGCTGAGGAAGAAGTGGAATGATTAGATATTCTCACAAGGTTGCTCTTTCTCTTTTATTTGTAAGAAAAAAGAAAAAAAATGATTTGTTGTGTTTGGAATATCAAATGCAGGAGAGGATGACTATCCTTAATGAGGCAAGGCAAATTTCACTAATTAACCAATGTTGCTACTTTCCACCTTTGATAAATAGATACATTAATGAATTTCCTAAAGCAAATAAAATGAGTAACTTTGAACCTTGCCAAAACCATGTTACATTGGAGGGGAGGTAAATTTAAAATGCGAGGACAGATTTATAGTTGGGTAGAGCATGTCCTAAATCAACTTTTAATGTCAGTGAAAAAGTAAAGCTATGAAGTATTTGCGTCCTACAGGAATAAACAGCCAGTATTTTCCTTATGTGCAAAATAATAAACTCATTTGCATCCCTTGCATTGTAACATGGTTTTGCCAAGGTTCAAAGTTACTAATTTTTTTTGCTTTACTTTCCTTAATGAATCAGGCCCATAATGTCTGATTATGAGTAATACATGCATATAATAATATCTGTATGAACCAGAATAGGTGTCTGGAATCATTACAAGTACACACTGTAATCAGTTAAGGGAACACAACACAGAACAGTAAATAAATTCCTATAAGTTCATCTGAACTGGTTTATTACACCTCGACAAGTGGGGTTTAAAGCACAATGTTTCGAGGAACTCCTTCCCCCTCTTCAGGATATAAGTATAGGTGGACTAAAGCAACCTATCAACTTGTGTAATCCTGCCATGCAAATTTTAATTATTATTATATTTTTTATATATATAGGGCCGACTTATCACCTAGTAATGTACAGAGGATATTTAATCATCCGCATTAGTCCATGCCCTTTTGGAGCTTACATTCTAAATTCCCTAAAACACAAGCACACTGTAATAACATTGTCAATTTTTGTCAGTCACTTAACCTACCAGTATACTTTTAGAGTGTGAGGAACCAGGACCACCCAAATAAATTTACACAAACACAGGGAGAGCATACAAACTCCACAGCGAAAGGACCCTGCTCAGAATCAAATATATGGCCACAGCTGTGTAAGGTAGCAACACTAACCCCTGTGCTACCGTTTAAATTTTAAAAAGACAGAAACTATTGAAAAGGTCATAGGCCGGCAGTCGGTGAGGTTGACTATATAACTTAGAGCTTTGGTCGTTCACACTCAGAAAATTGCTTATTTGGCATAATCAGATGTATATATGTAATGTATACATAATGTATATGTAATGTGACAAAGAGGATTATTTGCCACATCTCTCCTGCATAGGGACAGGTGAGCTCCTGGGGAGTCTGCAGGTACAGGCTGCATAAAGGGTTACTTTTGCAGAACATGAACCCTAGGTGGAACATACACAGGTAGAGAACAGGGTCTAATTAGTTAATTAGACCAAAGGAAGGGTTTATTGTCTTTAAACCAGTGTTGATCCATTGTGCAGTGCGACCGATGCTAGATAGCTGGCCGGTGACTAAGCAGAAGGACTGTGTCTAGACAGAGTGTGGGTCGCCTGGTGTCATCCTGATGAAAGTATGCTGTCTTATTGGTATTTGAACAATAAAAGCACATTTTATTCAAGCAATAAGTTGTCTTTGTCTGTCATCTTCTGCCAGGTGTCAGTATCACAGTAATACGTTTGAAAGTATAAAAGTATACTAATTACAACCTTGCTAGAATTTCAAATGGCTCATAAAAACACAAAAACTTCTGCAACAGGGCACAGGACAATTCAGACCGAGGATCCGAACCTGACACTATCCACACCTTCATGAGTACACAGCGTCCCTGGTCCTTCTCGGCTATCCAAGATGTTTCCATAATTAAACTTACAATAAATTGATCAAACCTTTTCTTAATTTTTTTAATGACCCATTTGTAAAATATACGGGTGTTTGAAGTACCCAAACCGTCAGAAACAAATGTAAAAACAAAACGATCCCTCCGTTTGTAGATAAAGATATTTACACTACAAAAGACAGACTTCAAAAATGAATTATCAGAAAAGATAAAAGCCATTGAGATAAAAGATGAAAAAAAATGACAAAAACAAATCAAATCTGCAGCAAGAACACACAATTACAATGGCAAGAGATGCAAAGATATGAAAAGACATAATACTGACACAAGTGCTAATAATTAAAGACAGTGGGAAACAACTTACAATTTCAGAATAGGAAGGAGCTAAGAAGTATTTTAAAGGAGAATTCCAAAAGTGAATATTTAGTAGTTGTCAACGGTCCTAAAGGTAACAGACAAGTAAAAATTTCTACTTACCTTTGGTCCAGCCTGAATAGAATGGTCTCCTTGAAAGGTCCAATGGTGCAGCTCTGTTTTCCTCTCTCCTTTATTTTTAACCTGCTCCCGCTGTAAATAGGATGTTCACAAGATAGGGACATCGATTACAGTGGTAGATTTATCAAACAAGGAAAAGTTGAGGTGTTGCCCATAACAACCAATCAGATTATAGCTATACTTTAACTAGTACATTCCAAAAAATGATAGCTAGAATCTGATTGGTAGCTACTCCCCTTCTCAATTTTAAAACTTTTTAGTAAATCTACCCCACAGTATTAGTTTGAAGAAGGGTTGCCTTTGTGAAAGAGAGTGATGTACTGTTGGATCAGGGTAATGCCAGCACATGGTAATATAGCAACATTGGTAAATAAAAGTATATAGTTTGTTTTTTATTCTATCAAGAGTGATCCTTTTCTTTTTCTCTTGTGCCTAAGGACAGAAGTGTCTCTAAAGGTTTACAGTGAGTCAGTCTTTTCTTTTCCATTAGCATGGAAATATGACACAAGGGCATAAAACTGATGTGGGTTAAACTTAACCTGTCAATAATTAAGTTGAGGTAATGTTAAATTAACTGGGGGAGGTTGGATAACATAAGAACGTGTTCTAAATGAGGAGACGGTGAATTGTGTAGGCTGGTGCTTTCCTATTCTGCTTTGTGACAAGAACAGCGTATGAGGTGTATGACCTGGAGTTTTAAAAATGTATGAACAGTTTCCAAAAAATTATATGGATGGTGGGTGTTTTAGCATATAGGGCACCAGAACTTTTCTGCAGATATGGTCCTGTCAATGGTATAAAACATTGCAATAGGACACTTGAAATGTGGTGAAAGTCACAGTCTTTCCCAACCATCTCACTTTTCTTAGTGGGACAAATGTTTTATCAGAGTTTAAATATTTATTTCCCGTCAAGCATATGGGAAATCCTTACAGCTTTTTGGACCTGCAGAAAGATTTATGGTCATCCTTCGGACATGTTCTCCTTATGGTTATCTTTCAGGAAACAGGCTGTATGGATCCCAGCAGTCTCTACATCTCATCCCTCAGCCCCCGAGGACTGGGTCAAGCACTGAGGTTGAAGTCACCTATTGATCTCCTTTCAAGAACCACTTGGATCAATAACTTGGGTTAGGTGGGGCCTCTTCTAGGAGTTCTTCTTCTACAGATGTCTTTCAGTAGCGATAGCCCGCTGATCCTTCTCAAACCCTATTATACATACCACTTAGGGCAATCAGAGGATTTCAGGAAGGCTATTCTAATGTAAAAGGCATAGTTCAATGAGAACTGTTACAAGATTCATGAACATTGTTCTACCGTTATTTAAGATCAAATGTCACATGAGAACAGTGGAAATTCTTCTTAAATGTTATTTAAACGTATTGCCGTATTTTGGTCAATTATTCTAAACTTAGGAGGATTCCATGCACCTGTAAAGTCCCCAAAACAAACTATTAACCTGGCATATGGTTAATGAGAAAAAAGTTAATGATATTTGTATTTGGAAAATATTCTTAAATCCACAATTGTATTTCTATTTGTTACTACAATATTCTCTTTGTTTAGCTGGTGCAATCATGTCCTACACACCTCTACTGCTCTGAAGCTAATATCAGTCAAAGAAAATAATTTAAACCCTTTCTTTGTTCCAGGGTCAGCTGTGAATATCTGGGACTCAAATCAAATGCATTAAAAACTTTAAGAATGTTAAAATTATTTTAAAGAAAGTGACGATCATCTCCTGAATGGTAAGCTTCTAGTAAATGTGATTAAATGTCTTAACAGCAGATCTCAGGAGAAAAGATGGCCATATTTCACCCGTCCCAGAAGTCTCCTTCACGATCAGCATGTTATGGAATGGAGCCAGTTACAGATGGTAATTTAATGGTGCATTAAGTACATGTCTTAAGTGCATAATATTACAAAATCAATTTTTCTCAGTATGTCTACCAGAGAGCAGAGGGACAGAGCATTCAATAGGAACCAAATTAAACACCTTGTACCTCATTCATCAAGGAACGCCAAATGAACATAATGGCCGGTTTGTAAAAAAAAAACACATGTACATCGGGCATACGCACGTCCCTATTCAACAAGGAGTGGATCTGAAGACATGTCTGTTGATGAATATGGGTCTAAGGGCCTGATTCATTAAGGAAAGTTAAGTAAAAAATTGAGTAAGTAGTCTCCTGGACAAAACCATGGTACAATACAAGGGGTGCAAATTAGTTTATTATAAGAAAATACTGGCTGTTTTTTCATGTAGCACACAAATACTTGATAGCTTATTTGTACACTGAAATTTAAAGTTGATCTAGAACATGTCCTACCCCAACTATAAATCTGCCATCACATATTAAATTTACCGCCCCCTCCATTGCAACATGGTTTTACCTTACTTGCTTACTTTTGCTTAACCTTCTTTAATGAATTAGGAGTATCTAAGTATTCTCTACTCTACTAGACAGGACACTGTACGATACGTCCAATATGTATGTGGAATACATAAGTCACAAAAGAAAGCAAAGACCAAAAAAAACCTATTCAATTAATGTCACCTGTTAACAATAAAGTCATTAATCACAAAACATAAAACAAAATAAAAAAAATCCCCCCCCCATAAAATATATTTATTAGGATGCTATTAATATGTCTACTGTACATAAAATACATTTTTAAAGTTGCTCCTAATTGCAAACACATGTTCTAGCATTCATGCACAGCCGACATCATTACTAATCTTTCACTTACTTCTGACCTGTAGTTGGTGTAAGTGATACTACTGAAAATCACGTACCTTAGAGATGCCCAAAGCTTGAATCTGTTTCTTGATGATTCAGGCCCCTAATCTCTCTCACCTTGTTGTTTATGATGCAATAAGGCATTATACCCAACATAGGCTTTTTGAGACACTGCTGTATCCTAGTAGGAGGGAGAATACTTAAGATACAATCCAAAGGAAGATCAACGCTACTTTGTCTTACGGGGGAGATGACTTTGTAAAATGTACTAACATTTGTGTAAACTATTCCATGGCATGTACCCTGTAAAAAGAGGTTTTTCTTTCTAAATTTGTTGGTCAAATTTTAGTTCTATATCCAATATGGCAATTCACTTCCATGACATATAAATATTCAGGTTCTATCCAGAGTTGGGTATGTGCTGCCTTACTCTAACGTGAACAAACGTATCCTAAGGACACAATTGAGTATCCTCAGACGTACTAATCACTGCTCAACATAACTGTCTGCTGTGTACTAATAGCAACAGGTACAAGCTGCCCCTAAAAGAAAAGAAAAATTACAATACAGCTACTTTCTTCTTCTCCGTTCTTCCTTAGTGCTGATTGTTAGCATTGAAATACAATATAAGTAATAAATCAAACAAAAATGAATGTTGAGTAACACAATAAATTAAATATGTTTTATTGCAATGCTCTATTGAATAGGATATACTTTTAAGTAAAACTTTTTCAGACACCGGTATCCCTCCAGGACAACTGGGACATATCTCAAAGTCTTATTTACCTGTTGGTTATTTACAGACAGGATGCTATTGTAATATACTGAATGAATGTCCAGGGTAAATCACCATTACTTAAACCTCAGTGTTTAATAGCACAATAATTCAAGGAGGGAGAGTGATATCCAACCCGTGAAAAGCTTTTAAGTAGTCATCAACCCTCACAGAACCCCATCCAGTTGTAACTTCCATCAAACTCCCAGGCTGATCACACATGACTTCCACCTGCACTGAAAGATTAAATCCGAATTTCTGTAGTGTAGTAAAACTTATTTTCTCCTATTATTGAAATGAGATGTCAACCAATAAGCTAATGCAGCTGTCCTAGCGCTGCCACAGACGATAATGAAACGTGCCATCTAAATTCAGAGATCTTTACCATCACTATCACCAGTCTAACATCACTATCACTGCAGCTTAAGGGATGAAAGTGATGCCAATGTTTATTGTGCTGATATCTAATTCTAAAAACAGGGCAAGAGCCAGAGTGTATAAAGTGACTCACAGCCTTTGGAACCACATAAGAAGCAGAATCATGGACTTTGGAGGGGGCATTAAATACCACCTCCAAGAGTCTTGCCATCTCTCGTTCAATTTGGGGATGGATAGGCTTAAGCCATACATGACTTGCCAGGTGTTGCAGAACTGCAACCTCCCACCATTCACATAGGAAAGAAGTTGTGAGGAAAATGTTATCATTTTTCCCACTGCTATGATTGGTTTCAAATTTCAACCAATCAGAGCTCAAAGGAGAGTTTATATAAGAGTGTCTCTGGACCAGCACTGAGTGTGAGACATATGTGGCAAGGGTAAGGAGGGTGGAATATGTGACATGGGGAAATTGTAATATTTCTATGTAGCTGTGACTATAAAACTTTATGTTTTGGTATCTACTGAGAGAAAGAGCTCAGCTAGCCTTGAACCTCATCCTGACTGAGTGAGCAGTAGCGGCAGCAGCAGCAGTCCCTTTGGTGCTAATGTGTACCTATGGATGTCAAACAGAGGGACTGATTCATTAAGGCACATAAATGCCACTACGTGGTGTATTTTGTGTAGTGCGCAGCAACGTCCTATTCATTGTCGAGCACAAAGGACCTTTACTGCAGCCTACAATTTCAGGGGTGGAACAGGGAGGGGAATGGGCGTATGCACGTAGAGAGTGTACAGTAAGGGTGTGCTAAGCTCCAGTGCACGCAGCAGCATCTGATTCAAGCTTTGGGCATCTCTAAGGTACATGTTCTTCAGTTGTATCACTTGCACCAGGTACAGGGCAGGTGTAAGTGCCGATTACTAGTTGTTTATTTATGCTAGAACATGTGTTTGCATTCAGGAGCAACTGTAAGAATGCATTTTATGTACCGTAAACATCAATAACATTCTAATAAATGTATTTTATGGAAAAAATTATGAACATTTTTAATTTTTTAATGTCTTGTCCTTAATGCTTCTATTATTTACAGGTCACATTAATTGTATTGGACATATGCATTCGACATATCCTGCAGTATATTGCCTGTTAGAGCAGTAAAGCCCTAGACCTGTATTCATCAACAGACGCTACTTCAGATCCGCTCCTTGTTGAACACGGATGTGCATGTGCCGTTACGAGCGTTGTTAATTTTTTTTTTTAAATGATCACTGAAATGTATTTTGATAGTATGAAAAATTAATATGCAAAGTAGCATAACAAAATTAACAACAACACCACAATTTCCTCAGCCTCCCAAATTAGCTATCTTGGTGCTACATTTGACCCTGTCCTCTGCATCATTTAGTCTCCTCCAGACCTGTAACCTTCACCTGAAATATTTCTAGAATACGCCCTTGTGTTACCCTAGAATACAACCATTCTCTTATCATCTTCCGACTTGACTACTGCAAACTCCTCCTTATCTGGCACCTTCCTCATTCACCTATCCCCACTTCAATCCATCCTAAATGCCGCAACAAGACCGATTTCCCCATTTCCTCAATTCAAAGCACTCAGCCTGACCTACAGATCTTAGATCTATATCTCACCTGTACTTTACCTTATGTCTGATAGCCATGATCACTCCTGCTTTAAAGACTTCTCCCTGATTATCACCTATGGAAATCCCTATTGCACCTTATCAGACTCCCCCCCCCCCAGTCTTTAGATCTTTAAACCATGTCTGAAAACCCGTCCTACTCCTAGTAATACTACTCACACTGGTATACCCTCACTACTGTCCCAATGAGAGGCGGTTAGTGAGCTGTGGGCTCCGGTGCAGGGAAGTGGGAAGGAGGGAACTGTGGTCCACAGCTCACTATTGGGCCCGGTGCAACGCACCTGTTGTACCAATGGTAGCTCCGCCACTGATCCCAATCTCTCCTTTAAGACACACTTCGGGCCTGATTCATTAAGGATCTTAAATTAAGAAGCTTCTTATTTAAGTCTCCTGAACAAAACCATGTTACAATGCAAGGGGTGCAAATGAGTGTTCTGTTTTGCACATAAGTTAAATACTGACTGTTTTTCATGTAGCACACAAATACTTGATAGCTTATTTGTACACTGATATTTAGAGTTGATATTTGTGTGTTACATGAAAAAACAGTCAGTATTTAACTTATGTGCAAAACAGAATACTAATTTGTACCCCTTGCGTTGTAACATGGTTTTGTCCAGGAGACTTAAATAAGAAACTTCTTAATTTAAAATCCTTAATGAATCAGCCCCTTCGTCTTCTTGTCTCAGTTTTGGCCTTGTCCCACTAGATTGTAAGCTACCACAAGCAGGGCCCTCCCTAACTCTATTTTCGAGACTGCATTCATTAAGTGAAGCCTTACAAATTAATGACAATAATACTACTATTGTGACCATTTGTATGATATCATAGGTGATTATCTAGTCCGATTGTCAATGAAAACAGGGTTTATTGATCTGGAGAGGAAGGAAGGTGCAGGGGTGCGCACATTATGGTCTCGCCCGCTACATTAAACTTCATGGTGACAAAACTGCTGCTCTGTGCATGAAAAATGCATAAAAAGTGCTTACACTGTTGGAGCACATGCAAAAATATTTGGTTTGTGATAAGCAGCACTCCATTAATTGAGTTGGATAAAGTCCAGCAAGTGTTGGCCTCCAACTCTCTTTCTTCTTGTTTCTTCAGAAACAAAGATCATACATCCATTTAATGTTTTCATTGTCATATTTATTTATTTTTATTTAATTTGCAGACCATTGAACTGATTATTTTTTTTAATATTGTAGCCAAGTTATTTCTATATATTTATTTAAGAATTTTATGGGCTTGAGGAACATGCACTATTTTCATTGTTTGTTTAAGATATGTTGCAAGTGAGTTGAATTTTTAGACAATCTTTGTCTATTGGATTCTGGCATTTTTCATTCTGGCAGAGAGCCTGAGCGAGATGAATTTTGAACTCTCCTGCTGTTCAAATCTCTCTTCAACTCTGGTAGGAGAAAGAGTTTGAAAAATAATCATCCAGCTCAGGCAAGATGTTTAGTACACTGTGGCTTTGCAAATCTAATTCAGAAAAAAAAACCAAAGCCTACATCTACTATACCAAATATTGCAGAGATGGCTGAGTGTGCAGAGTTGAGGGATTATGGGAGCTTGTCAGAAGGATAAACATATAGTTATATTTTAGCGTCTGGTGCCAATGTACCCAAATAGGGCAAATGCCCCTTAAACGTTAACAAGTTTGTGCCAATGTCAGCACAGATAATGTGAAAAATGTATGCTGTGGAAGATCTTGGGAGCTAAACAATGTGATTTATGAACTATTTCACCTCCATAAGCCCTTGCTTAATGTGGTTTTTAATGTGTTAAGACAGAGCAGCTGGGATACACGGCAGAGCTTGGCGTCTGGCTGAAGGCTGCATAGGCACAAGACAGGATAATAAGCTTGTCAAGTAATGACCAAAAACCTCAATGAACTTGTATGACTGGGCAGGGGAAGGTCTTACACTCTATGCAGCATTATTTTAGAATGTTTATATCTACTATGATGGTTTCAAGAGTGCAGTAGCGTGTTGCTTTTTCATGGTCTGCCTCGGGCATTATAGATTGCAAGCTCCAAGGACAACATTTTGAATTCTATCCTTGAAAGCTCTGAATCTCCCCTACGGCATCAGATAAAAATAAATGAATGTGAATTCATGTTTCTGAACAATTCAAGGACAAAACAAAAATAAGCAATAACCTGTAAACTTTATGAAATAAAGATATGTGTTGGCTGCCAGTGATGTATCAGGATCTATTAAAGAAATAATGATATTTTTATGACATAATAATGACACTGTTTGCATCATTAGCCAAAATGTCTTTCTGTAGCTCCTTAATTATTGTTCACTATCATGTGGCTTAAATGATTAAAGGTTGCTTACTAGTTTTGAGGGCTTATGTGATATAGTATATTTACTTACTACAGAAAACATTACAACATATATTATATTTAAAAGATAATTCTATCTCTAATAATGTATGTAATAAAGATAATATTTTCAAAAAACGTGTCTGTGTTTTTTATTTATATAATCCCAGAAATTTTGTATGAGCTTCTGTGCATTACAGTAAAAGTTTCTGGCTTTGTATCTATTTAAAACACAGTTGTAGTGGGTAAAAAAGGCCTGAATTCAGGGGCAAAACTACCATAGTAGCTGGAGGTAGAATAGTTATGGGGGAGGTAAACTCCCTTGTCAAATCCCCATACAGTAGCAGTGGTGCTGCAGACATTTTCTCCTCTCCTTTGGCTTACTGAAGCTCCCTCTAGTGATCACCACTGATTGATTGAAAAGCCAAATGTTCGCAATACTTCTTCAAATGCTCCGAAATCTAACACCGCCCCGAATGGCCTACAGCAGACTGAATAGTTGTGACCCCAAAATTTTGTTTCTGTTTGTTTAACAGAAACAATTAGTAACCAAGTAACAGGTAGGGGTATATTTACTAAACTGAGGGTTTGAAAAATTGGAGATGTTGTCTGTAGCAACCAATCAGATTCTAGCAGTTTAGTAAATATACCCCGTAGTCTTTGTTGGTACTAGTAGTCCTTGTGGTGGTGGTAAACACCCCCTCCCCCCCCCACTGTCACATATTAATCACATCTGCTAAAAAAAACGATGCAAAATTGTTAGTAAATATAAAAGATAAAGTTCTATTAAAAAAAAAAATGTGTTTTTTTATTAAGTCTAGATGTTTTGCAACTTTGTTGAAAATTTTTCGAGACTGCAATGTAGAAATGTAACATTCCATCGAAAATTAGATAAACTCCCTGGCGGGGGACCAAACATTAGGCTTCCCAGGATTGATCAATAGAGTAAGCATGGCAACCTGACAGGTGGATCTGTGCATACTGAGTAGGAGTGAGATGTGTTTTATTTTAGATAGCAAAACATGGGATAATAGTGGAATGCAGTAGCGCAGTGTAGTGGATTCTCAGGCATCCTGCAGCTCTATTGTAGTGTGAAAAGGATTCTACTTAGCAGACCGCCAGTCCAGCACAGGTATGTCCACTCTTCGCACAGGGCTCCCCGGCATTGGTGACCGTGAATCAGATTAGCAGTCAGCCTATCAGTGGCTAGGACAGCGAGCCAATAATGGCTCACCACCGGCTATTTGAATTTGGCGCTGCGGAAAGCCAATTGCGGCTCACCATGTTGATATGCCCCACCCCCTGCTCATATATGTTCAGACCATAGCAGGGGGCTACAGAGAGAATACCTAAAATGCCCAGGAGCATGAAGCAAAGAGGAGAAAGGCGCATTTTGAAAGAGATCGCTTATAGTGCTGCCAATTCTCTCTGTGTCCTGTGTTTCTGCACCTTATGGTCAGGCCCACACCAGAGGTAGGCCGGGGGGTGGTCCCTATTGTATTGTGTGATCATTGTGTTATTGTACTGTGTGAAGTCTTTTGCATTGTCTTGTTGCTATTGTTTCTCTGTGCTGCTGCTCTCCCCCATCCACTTTATAGTGTATTTCAGTAAGTAGAATGCAGTGTGGGGAGGAGTTTATTCTGTTTGCCCCCCACAGCCGCTGAGAGTACACAGCAATCAAGAAACACTGATGTTTCAGGTGAGTGGTCCCTGTCTTTGTTGTTTGACCTTATATGTCTTGTGCTTGTTCCTTGCAGGGCATTGCAGATCGCAGGAATGGATAGGGGGACCCGAACAAGGCGAGATACTGAGGAATTCCTACACGGATAATTAATACACCGTCCAATGGATCCCCCAGTGGTTGCATCGTGATGAGGTAAGATCTCTGTGTGTTGTGTTTCCCACAGGTGTTACAGTAAAAGTTGTGTGGAATCACAAAGCATGGGGCCATATTAAATAGAACTATTTTGTGAAATAGTATAGTTCCGAGGATTAAGTTTAATAATGTAGTGCAGGCTGACAGTCGAGTATGTTTGTAAACCTACTGTAGATTATATTAGTATACCAGAAAGTCATGTCATGGGTCCATATCATGGGTCCTGGAACAGGTGGTCCCTACCCAAGATCCATCAGGCACCAAGATCTGCTCCCTGGTCCAGAGGGGGCAGATCTCTGAACTCCTAGGACTTTCACTCTTTCATCTGTAGCGAAAACCTCTGTTTTATTAGTTTAGCTTATCTTAATGATGTATTCCTCCCACCCCCCTGTACAAATTGCTTGATGTAACATCACTTAAATGTTGTGCTCTTTTCTCAGTCATTCATTTGTAAACTTGCCTGATGAAAGGGCCTCTGTGCTCTGAAAGCTAGCAAATATAAAAATTTAATTTGGTTAGCCAATAAAGGTATCAGTCCTATAATACTTTTGTCTTTTTTGACACAAAAGAATTCAGAATCACATAGATTTTTCTGGTTGAAACGGTACTGCAATAAAAAAAAATACTTTTTTTGCTACACATAATATAGGACTAGTAGGATGGCATATACTGTATGTGCATCAGTATAATTTCAGTTTGGGAGCTGTCCATGGTATCCAAGTATCAGCTGCTATACTCAATTTTACAATATGTAGCTGTTTTAATTTCACATTCCAAGGTTAAAGAAGTGGGTTTACACTCCATCCTGGATTTGTGTAACTGAAGGAGTTGGGCACAATAGCTTTTGGATATCTCTTCTGCTTTTCACCAACAGTGGTCCTAGTTTAAGGGAGCAATGGATTATATTAATCACACTAATGGAATAAGTCCCCAAGAAGGGCCCAACTGATGTACTAATCTGGGTTAATAATGTTGTGTAAAGCCCCCATACCCAACCACTGCAAACCCTCACACCTTTTGAAAGGTGATAAACCCCTTTATGTAGTTTCTACAATATGGCTTATGTCAAGAAAGTCTAGTAAATCAAATATCACTAAATATAGAATGATTCCTTCAAAACACAATAGCCCAGCGTAGAATGTGATTTGGTAGTTTTTGGATAACACAAGATAATAAATCAATGCATTTGGCTCCTATAAGAATCTATACCATCCTGCACCCCTGCTGTTAATATGACAGCTCTTAGAATGTTTATGTAGTACCTCCTTCTATGAGGCGGAGCTAGCGAGGTGTGGGCCCTGGTGCAGGAGAGCGGGGAAGAGGGAACCGGTGCCGACTGCTCACTAGTTCCCCTTGCAGTGGGCCCCATTATCTCCATGGGCCCCAGTGCACAGCACCTGCTGCACCAATGGTAGTTCTGCCACTGCTCCTTCTCATAAACCTCTAGCTTATACCACCCTCGCTTAACACCGGCTGATTTCTCTGCTCAAAAGTATTTTAAAAATGATTAATTCTATTATATACTACTGTTTGTATAATTCCACCCTCCTTATAACAATCCTCAATGGGGTGTTGCCTCAGTCAAGCCTGCTCGCGGTCATGGATATGAGTGGGCAAATTTACCTGCTTGCTGGTGATTTTTTTCCAGTTTTAGCCAATATTTTAAGATGATGATATAAAATGCATAGCAAGTCTCAAACATCACAACTTACATTAACACCTTATATAAACCAAATAAAAACACAACAGCAGATTAACGTTTTGGAAGAGGTAACACATTTATTAATATTAAGCTAAATAAGTGGCGGACGAGAGCAGAGCAGTCAGCTAGGTATGCACAACCAATAAAGGTGGAAAGGTCAGACCATAATACCACCAACCCAGGATAAACCGTATCTATTGGCCGGTGCTACAATCTGTCCAAGCGGATTGACTACACCCCCTCTGAACTAGCTAGAGGCCTGACCAGAACATACGGGCCAAGGGGCCCTCCACACAGGCGGACCAACAATCTGATAACATCAAGTGACCAGTGACTAGATGAACCCAGCATCATGTGCTAACCATTGACTGCAAAGCTCTCCTACCTGCAGCGATCCCAGACTGCAGGACAAGCAGTGAGACTGATGAAGAATGCTAAGCAGAAGAGAAAATGTCGGGAAGGAGGAAGGTAACCTGATGCAGGAACAAGCAGGACAAACTGCTAACGTCGTGGAGTTATAAAGCTTCTTCAAGGACACTCCCCTTAACACTTATTGGTTGATATTTCCTTCCAGAAACAACTAGAATGTTGATACCTCTGTCACTCACTTGCATGCTTTTACCTACGTTCTGGCTAAATGCCTCACTTTACATAAAATGCATAGCAAGTATGTTCACCTTCAGTCTCAACCATTCCAACTTACATTAACACCTTATATAAACCAAATAAAGACACAAACACCAGATTAACGTTTTGGAACAGGTAACACATCTATGAATATAAAGCGAAATAAATGGTGGATGAGAGCAGAGCAGTCAGCTATGCACAACCAATAAAGGTGGAAAGGTCAGACCATAATACCACCAACCCAGGATAAACCATATCTACTGGGCAGTGCTACAATCTTTCCAAGCGGATTGACTACACCCCCTCTGAACTAGTTAGTGGCCTGACCAGAACATACGGGCCAAGGGGTACTCCTCACAGGCGGACCAACAATCTGATGACATCGAGCGGTGGTAGTGACCAGTGACTAGATGAACCCAGCACCATATGCTAACCAGTGACTGCAAAGCTCTCCTACCTGCAGCAATTCCTGACTGCGGGACAAGCAGTGAGACTGACGAAGAAAGCTAAGCTGAAGAGACAATGCCGGGAGGGTGGTAACCGGATGCAGGTACAAGTGATAAATGCTGCTGAAGTCAGAGAGTTATAAAGATTCCTCAAAGACACTCCCCTTGGCTCTTATTGGTTGTTATTTCCTGCCAGAATCAACTAGAATGGTGATTACTTCTCTCACTCACTTGCATGCTTTTACCTACGTTCTGGCTACATGCCTCACTTTAAATAAAGAGTGAACATCATAAAAATAAAAACGTGCATGTGTACATTAAACTAGTAATATGTGAAACCCATATAAACTGAATACATCCTAACAATTAAAATTGTTTACTGTTATTTATACAAATTCTGCCCTGCTTATCTTATTTTAAATAGCCCAGTGTCCGAAAGCAAATTAGGAACGGCAGAGATTTACAAGGGAGAAATGTGGCATAACCATGACATCAAAATATTATTCCTGCAAGATTTCAATCTATACCTGTATTACAGATTATATACTTGTCTTGCCTTTGGCTGAAATATCAGACTAATGGGAGCAGCTGTCTGTGTTTGTCATCTCCTCAGGATACAAATGCATCAGTTTACAATCTGAAAGGCCAATTCTCAATAGACATGGATGGACATTGCTACTTCCATGCTTCATAGGCTCTATGACTGCTACAGCAATCCCAAATCTGCCAATATTTGCACTTGTCACGCAGTTCCGCTCACCTGCCTGGCCCTGTTTGCTGCCTCTGGAAATCTGTTGCCTAGCAACAAGAGGAAACATCCACCCCCATGCATTAAAGCTTCCCTTAGCTCATGATTTGGTCTGACAGCTGCATTGTTAACCCCTTGCCTGTCACAGAAATACTTATTTTACGTTGCATTTTCAGTTTCAGAAGAAAAAAAGAAAAATAAACCCATAATTTATTACATTTTTCCCCTTTCCACCACGGATTAAGTAGCTCAATTCATTTACCAGGGGATTTCCATCATGAATTCTACAAGTTATCCTTATAGACATGCAGCAGGGGTGGAAGGGGGTGTTGCCTATAACAGCCAATCAGGTAGGTGCTTTCATTTTCTAAGCTGCATTAGCAAAAATGACAGCATTTGACTGGTTGCTACGTTTAACCCCATTACGGGTCAGTATCGCTGGGAAAGCTGAGTATCACTCATTTATCTTAGCATTACTTATTTAAAAAAATAAATTAAAGTGATAACGTTTTTGTTATAATATTTATTCTTACTTATGGCCACATAGAAATATAATCCAGAATAAAACACAATTGTATCTATGTATTAATTACTAAGGAACCTGTGCATATCCCACCTCCTTTCAAAGCCGGGCAACACGATTCAGATAACTTAACTGAAAAATATCTATTTGAGTAGTAGGTAATAAAGTAAGTAAAAAATAAAATACCAGCATTAATTTGTATTTTATGTCCATCGTGAGGTGTGGTGTCATCTGCTTCTGCGGAAAAGGTAGAAATGGAAGTTTTGCGACGTTAGGCATAGAACTTTCCCGCATGGTGTCTGATGATGATGATGATGTGTCATCGGGAGTGGTACTAATTTTTTTTTCGAGTTAAGCCATCTATCCCTGGAAAGATGTGATTTCAGAGCAGAGAAAAAGCCTTGGGGAATGATGTGGGGCCCCCGAGGTGCGAGTGGTCTACCAGGGAAGGGCTGGCAAATTTTAATCGACTCGACTTGGGAATATTTTTAAGGAAGAAAAGATGCAGGTGGCCCCGTGACCCAGCCCAAGGTAGCCCAATATGGGAACGGCATGGGGGGCAGATGTTCCCCTGCCCCTGGGGTCTACCGTAGGGGCCTCTGGGGACCTTCTCACCTCTGGGCCCATAGCTACCCCGCCACCCCTGCACCCACGGTAGTTCTGCGACTGCACCTACCTATTTTCAACTTTATGGTCCAATTGCCACAAAATGCTTATTTTTCTGGTGCATAAAATTTTATATTAAACATACCCTAATGGAGATACACAGTGATCTATCAAAATGTACGTTAAAGATCACTGACATTATTCCCTCAAAGTCAATCAATCTAGACATGATAGAGTTAAAAATTGAAGGTGCTAGGAAAAGATTTCCTGATCGTGCCTGTGATCTTCATAGCGGAATCCCGTTAGATTATCTTTTAACTCTTCTCTCTCTCTCCTGCTCAGTCTAGAGGGAACACTGAGATCCTCTACACTGGGCTATGTCATAATGATCACTGCAAATAAATGGTTGATACACAGTAATCACACAGTAAACAGGAAACTGTTCTAAATTCTTCCACAAACATTTGTATTCCCATGAGGACAATTTCCATCTTACTCCATGTGTGCTGGTGGGAGTAAACAGATTATTTTAGGATTTAGGATGTACAGCGGTATCTGCATCACTTAGAGTTTAATAGGTCATTAATTAAAAATGCGGTGGAAGGCTGATAAAATGGAGAACCTTAGCATTTCATTCTGTTACTAGTTGACACTGTGGGGGCTCCAGCTGACGAAAGGTCGACCTTAAACCGCATGCTTGGGGCTTCCTGCGCTTTGAGCCTGTGCTCAGACAGGGCAAGCTCAGCCAAGCATGAAAAGCGTAGTGATTCAACATGAAGTCAATTAGACCTAGGACAATAATGGTTTGTGTGAATGAGAGCGGCCGGCAGCTGACTAGAATACTAAAACGCAGCCCTTCGCTGACTGTGAAAAACAAACGGCTAAAAGCCGTGGACCTGTGGGAAAAAAAACCCACAAAACGCTATCTGACTGAATGTGGGAGTTGTTGATAGATCTCTAGAGGGAGTGCGTGATCTTAAACACACATGCTTTCGGTGTAGAAGTTGACATGCAGGTACCCAGCAGGACTATGTTGGAGTCACAAGAACAATATACAATAAAACCTACTGTACTTAGCAATCTAGTAATTGTTTTATTAACTACTTACTCTTCACTGCTAAGTCACAAGCATAGGTGTGATGTAAAAGAAACATTATTTTTAGCAAATACTACTATACACAGTATTAATTTGGATATATCATTTCGACTCAATAAAGTAGGGTAGATATAACAAATAATTTATATACACAGAGGTCTATTTATGACCCCCAGCGTGGTAGCCCACAATACACGGACAGCACGGTGGCTAAGTGGTTATCACTTCTGCCTTACAGCACTGGGGTCATGAGTTCAATTCCCAACCATGGCCTTATCTGTGAGGAGTTTGTATGTCCTCCTGTTTGCGTGGGTTTCCTCCTGGTGCTCCGGTTTCCACCCACACTCCAAAAATATACTGGTAGGTTAATTGGCTGCTAGTCTGTGTGTCTGTCTGTGTGTGTGTTAGGGAATCTAGACTGTAAGCCCCAATGGGGCAGGGACTGATGTGAGTGAGTTCTTTGTACAGTAATTACAGTACAGTAATTTGTGGCGCTATATAAATAAATGGTGATGATGATGATGTGTTTTAGGAGCCCTGGCGCTGACCCACCATCTTCACAAAGTATTTTCCCTCGAATGGAGAGAGTTGTATGCACATAGCGGTTTCCCAGTGAGGGATCCAGCGAAGCCGAGAGCCTTCAGCTGCATCCCATTGAAAGTAAGCAATAATGCCATCCTGAGATGGCGTTAATATACTGCGAAACGCAAAGTAACAAATGCTGCTGTTCCCATAGAGGTCCGATACTTCGATAAATCTACAATTTCGCCGACGTTAACCCTTTGATAAATTATAAAATGTGATGACAGGGCCTTTTGGCATTTTGGCTCTTCACCGATTCTTAAATAGACCCCTAAATACATAACATTATACAATATAATATAATATGCAAGCACCTCATCATCAGCATGTTGTACTTGGCCTGCGGAAGGCCTCCAGGGATGGCGGGGCAGATTGTATGTTGACAGTCACTATTTGGCAGTTTTGGCATACTTACTTGACAGTCAGATTGGGTCCCCAGATGGGACAACAAAAGTCAAAAATGTAATATATATTTCTGAGAATAGAAAGTATAAAGCTCTCACAGTTTGCTTGACTAGTATTCCAAGATACTAATTGATGTCCCTGTCTTCTCCGGAGGAGGCGGGTCTCATTGACTATTCAGAATAGATTTACAATCCCCCAGAATCAGCAGGGTTGGGGAGATCTGGCCCCATTAATGGAGGACTCTACACTCTTAGAACTCCGGAAACATTCTGTGTTTTGGTAAATAGTATTTAAACTGCTGTGAGTGGACGTCCAGACTCCCAAAAGGAGAAGTCTTCATTAATAAAATATATCTTAAAGATATTCATAAATATTGTGTCCCAGTTGTGAATCCACTAAGTCTTCTGATAGGGTGTCTCCTTACAAGTGAACTCTCGAAGTTTACTCATCTGCAGGGGAAGACTTACCAGAGGGTGATGATCCCTAATGCCTGCTTACCGTTGGCAATACCAGTGCTACTGCCTGAGAAATCCTTCATGTCTTTTCATGGGGAAGACTATTTAACAAGTAAACCTGTTCTGTTAATAACATCTCAGGATGGCGGTAACCTAACAAAAGCATTTTAAAAAAAAAGCTTTATTCTCAGAATAAATCATTTTTAATCCAGTGTACAAAATATTTTGAAAGGGAATAAAATCTAATTTCAAGATATAATAAAAGGCTAATGTCTGATATCTTAACCTCTTTTACCTTCTTACTCTTATACAACTATAACCTTAGAGTAACGACACGAGACTTGAGTGTGGCAAAATTAAATGATTTATTTAACTATGGTGGAGGAGAATAAAGCAGTCAGTCCGACGTGCACCAGGCAAAACCCAACTGTCCCAGCATATCCTTAGGACTTTATCATCTGGGGCCCAACCAAACCCCTGGGTTCAAGTGGTGGACCAATCACACCCAAGGCGCACATATCTACCTGTACAGGGCACGACGTCCCGATTCCACAGAACCCCCCCATCCTCTGGGCTATACGGAAAGCAACCACAGGGCAACTCATAGGGGCGGTACCTGAACCGAGACTAATAGCCAATTAACTCAAAGAGAGGCGGGTTCAACGTGCCCAATACCGTAAATGTGCGCCCAAACAACCACTGGCCGTCGACTGAACTGCGATTTCCGGCCAGAACTCCATCCATTTTCATGGACAACCATGACCGCATCCAGCTGATACCCATCCTGAGAGTATCCAGCCGATTCCTCACGTTCCCAGGAATCAACGAAGCAGGGAGGCTGGGTGGGCAACATCCAGATCTGCAAGGCTGAATAAAACTCCGCCCATCCAACTTATAGCCTCTGAACCCCTCCCCTATGACACCGGATGGGCATATCCAAATAGTTAACTGTTAACACTCCAGAGTATATTCAGTTAAAGATACAGCAAACCTTTTATTATCCTTCGTTCCTATGCAGATCTCAGTTCTTATTCCCCCCTATAGGTAGAACTGAAAGCCCTTGCCACCTCACACATCTCCAAAGTCTGCACTAACTCTTAACTTTTACAGATCTGGGCCAGTATTGCTCAGTAGCCTCATATGTCATTTTTCCTGTTACAGGAAATATTTATCTTGAAATGTTAATTTTCCTACCAGAATTTAGGTTACTGATGGGTCTAGATAAAACAGTTGGTGGAATAGATACTACAAACTATTTTAATCATTTTGACTGTAAAAGAACAGGGCCATGACAGACCCAGATTTTTGGAAAGGCCACTGTTTGGGCGTATGATGGCAAAGGCGGTATTTCAAGTTTAAACAATTTTTTTTATATATATTATTGATTTATGTACAGTACTTTTCACAGACATTTATCTATGAGTTAAGAATCATTTATATGTATTTGTTTTATATTGAAAGGATGCCACCAATGTTTGGTACCACGGAGAACTACAGTAGTGGGGTGGGGAGAACAGACCGAGGCACAGATAAGTGGCCTAAACTCAGGTGGCCTTGGTGACTAAAATATGCTCCTTTGTGACCAGAGAAAGTTCCCCTGTTCTGTGCGCGCTTCTATCTTCTACTGCACTGGGGATGAACTCTGTATAGCAGCCCCAATCATCATCATCATCATTTATTTATATAGCGCCACTAATTCCGCAGCGGTGTACAGAGAACTCATTCACATCAGTCCCTGCCCCATTGGAGCTTACAGTCTTAATTCCCTAATATAGACACACACTCACACAGACAGACAGAGAGGGAGAGACTAGGGTCAATTTAGATAGCAGCCAATTAACCTACCAGTATGTTTTTGGAGTGTGGGAGGAAACCAGAGCACCCGGAGGAAACCCACGCAAACACGGGGAGAACATAAAAACTCCACACTGATAAGGCCATGGTCAGGAATTGAACTCATGACCCCAGTGCTGTGAGGCAGAAGTGCTAACCACTAGGCCACTGTGCCCAATACCAGCGCACCCTCAAGGAACCATTGGAATCGGTCCTGCCATTTAGCTCTTACACACACCTACATTGCTGTTAGATGTTATTACTATTCCCTATATTCCCGCCATGGTGTGCTATAGGAGAATGGAGCTGGCTTTGTTGATAGTAATTGCATGCAGTGTTTGTAGTAGCAGCATTATAAGCGTGCATGTGCTTTTCAGTAGAGGGAGACCTAAAATATAGGAGGATGAAGTACAACACTTGATTACACTCAACCAACAAGTGAAAATCCCATTTCAAATATCCTACATCCTGGCATAGCACTATAAGTGTTGCATATACATCTGTCAACATTACAAGATGACTTTACAGGATGGTTTTGGATTAGAGTGTATTCTATCTTATAAAGTCATGTAACATGACTTTACCCATTTTTCTAATGTCATGTTGCTTTAGAAAAATGGGTTTTTCGAGGTGCTTGGTTAATGTTAACAGAAATATTTATGCCACCGGCATGTTGGCAAGTGATCATTTTGAAACATAGTGTACTTCTAAATGCAACATGCACAATTGTATGATATCACACAGCATTCATTTGTGCCTGAAGCAGACTGAAATGGAAGTGTGGTTAATGAGGTTAATCTGAAATATACATTGCAGTGTAAAGAAGGATCAGTGTTGGCAAGGGAATGATTGCTGACCAGTTGAATATAAATATACGTATTTTCTGCATACAGTACTATGCGTATTGTCTGTCCTTATGATTAGTTCAAAAGTGAAAAATGAGCGCCATCTACAGGAAGTTTGGAGTAAAGCCTCCAATATACTGTACCACAGATAAGGTTATCATTTATAAGGCAATGTCATAGAGTTCAATTAAAAGTAGAGATGGGCGGGTCCGGTTCTCCGAGAACCGAACCCACCCGAACTTTGGGTATCCGAGTACCGAGCTGAGCAGCTCGGTACTCTCCCGCCCATTCCGAATCCAAATCGAGGCCGAACGTCATTGTGACGTCGTCGGATCTCGGGACTCGGTTCTCGCGATACTTCAACTTTATAAATACACGCCTCCACAGCAATCCATCGCCATTTGACAGAGGGAGAGAGCAGGGTGTAGTCATAGGCTAATTAGAGCAGGGACAGAGAATACCATATTGTTCTTGCAATTGCTCTAACCAAAATCGCTAGTGCAGAGAGGAGGATAGAGGTTTATTATTTTTTCTTCATATTTGGCACTCCCCAGCGCTTTTGGGGTGTCCCCCATAATTGTGCATTAATATTTCTGGCTGTCAAAAGTCATATCTGTCAGCAGTATCTACTCAATAATTTTTAGCACTCCTCAGTGTTTTTGGGGTGTCCTCCCTAATTGTGCATTAATATTTCTGGCTGTCAAAAGTCATATCTGTCAGCAGTATCTACTCAATAATTTTTAGCACTCCTCAGTGTTTTTGGGGTGTCCTCCCTAATTGTGCATTAATATTTCTGGCTGTCAAAAGTCATATCTGTCAGCAGTATCTACTCAATAATTTTTAGCACTCCTCAGTGTTTTTGGGGTGTCCTCCCTAATTGTGCATTAATATTTCTGGCTGTCAAAAGTCATATCTGTCAGCAGTATCTACTCAATAATTTTTAGCACTCCTCAGTGTTTTTGGGGTGTCCTCCCTAATTGTGCATTAATATTTCTGGCTGTCAAAAGTCATATCTGTCAGCAGTATCTACTCAATAATTTTTAGCACTCCTCAGTGTTTTTGGGGTGTCCTCCCTAATTGTGCATTAATATTTCTGGCTGTCAAAAGTCATATCTGTCAGCAGTATCTACTCAATAATTTTTAGCACTCCTCAGTGTTTTTGGGGTGTCCTCCCTAATTGTGCATTAATATTTCTGGCTGTCAAAAGTCATATCTGTCAGCAGTATCTACTCAATAATTTTTAGCACTCCTCAGTGTTTTTGGGGTGTCCTCCCTAATTGTGCATTAATATTTCTGGCTGTCAAAAGTCATATCTGTCAGCAGTATCTACTCAATAATTTTTAGCACTCCTCAGTGTTTTTGGGGTGTCCTCCCTAATTGTGCATTAATATTTCTGGCTGTCAAAAGTCATATCTGTCAGCAGTATCTACTAAATAATTTGTAGCACACCTCAGTGTTTTTGGGGTGTCCTCCCTAATTGTGCATTAATATTTCTGGCTGTCAAAAGTCATATCTGTCAGCAGTATCTACTCAATAATTTTTAGCACTCCTCAGTGTTTTTGGGGTGTCCTCCCTAATTGTGCATTAATATTTCTGGCTGTCAAAAGTCATATCTGTCAGCAGTATCTACTCAATAATTTTTAGCACTCCTCAGTGTTTTTGGGGTGTCCTCCCTAATTGTGCATTAATATTTCTGGCTGTCAAAAGTCATATCTGTCAGCAGTATCTACTCAATAATTTTTAGCACTCCTCAGTGTTTTTGGGGTGTCCTCCCTAATTGTGCATTAATATTTCTGGCTGTCAAAAGTCATATCTGTCAGCAGTATCTACTCAATAATTTTTAGCACTCCTCAGTGTTTTTGGAGTGTCGTCCCTAATTGTGCATTAATATTTCTGGCTGTCAAAAGTCATATCTGTCAGCAGTATCTACTCAATAATTTTTAGCACTCCTCAGTGTTTTTGGGGTGTCCTCCCTAATTGTGCATTAATATTTCTGGCTGTCAAAAGTCATATCTGTCAGCAGTATCTACTCAATAATTTTTAGCACTCCTCAGTGGTTTGCGCTCAGAATGGATTCAAAGCAGTCCACATATGATCTAAATGAGCAACCAGGTTCTGTCACCAGTCCTGATGTTAGTGTTCCCAGTACGTCATCTGGCCAAGGCGATGTCAAACAACAGAGTGTTTTCAAATTAGTGCAAAAAACAAAAACCAAAAAAAAATTTACTGTATTGAAGCGAAAAAGAAGTGTAACTGAGCAAAAGTTAAGTGACGATAAAAAAAAAATTGCAAGCATGCCATTCTACACACGCAGTGGCAAAGAGAGAATGAGGCCTTCACCTTTGGCTATTAGTGGCAGATCCCAAAAAGTTACCCAGGCTACAATTGGTGCACAACTACTGTTACGCGTCAAAGCTGAGCTGCAAGATACCAGTGAGGCATTACAGGAGAATATTTGCTCTGATTCACAAATGACAACAATCCCTGTGGAGAGTCCATCCAACAGTGGGATGTCTAATCGTGAGCATTCTGCTGATGTGTGCCTTAATAGCCCGAGTGTAGCCGGTGATACCCAAATTGAGGATGCCACTTTGGAATTAGAAGAGGATGAGGGGGAGATTTGTGTAGGCGACGAGGGCGCTAATGAGGATGTTGATGAGGATGAGGTTGTTTGTGTAAGTCCTGCACCAGTGGCAGCAGTTCTGGCACGTGACAAGAAAAAGGCCATTGTCATGCCTGGGCATAAAACAAAAAAATCCACTTCTTATGTGTGGAATTATTTCTACCCAAATCCAGACAACAATTGTATAGCCATTTGTAGTGTATGTGAAGCCACAGTCAGTCGAGGGAGGGACCTTAACCATCTTGGAACCTCGTCTATGTTACGCCATTTAACGAGAGTTCATGGCAAAGTGTTGGGAAAAGCTGAAAGTTCTTCCCAAAAGAATACAAGCACTCCCTCATCAGCTAAGACCCTCCGCTCACCGACATACCGACGGCTACAAAATACACCCACCACACCATCCTCATCAATATCCTCAGTAGCGCTCGGAGTTAGCCCGGCATCCCACTTAAGGCTGGATGACTCCGGCACTATTATTGATTCCTCTGAAGAAAGCGTTAGTCCTGCTGCTGCTGTTGCTGCTGCTGGGGGTGAATCGTCATCCCAGAGGCAGGTGAATAAAATGAGCAGTCCTACATTTCAGCAATTAACTGTGAAACAATCATTTGCGAGGGGAAGCAAATATGACAGCAGTCACCCAGTCGCCAAGCGAATCACAGACGCCATGGCTGCAATGTTAGTGTTAGATCTGCGTCCAATCTCCACAATAAACGCAGCTGGTTTTTCACAGTTAATTGAGGTTTTGTGTCCGCGTTACAGAATTCCATCGCGACACCATTTCTCCCGTAAAGCTATTCCACAACTATACCAAAAAGTGTGTAAAAATGTAGAGATTGCGCTGAAAAATGCCATTCTGCCCACTGTTCACTTAACCACAGATATGTGGACAAGTGGAAGTGGCCAAACCAAAGACTATATGACTGTGACAGCCCACTGGGTTGGTCATTCACCTTCACCAGCAGGAACAGCAGCAGCATGTACACCACTACGTAACATTTGTCACAGGCAGGCCACTCTTTGTATCACCGGCTTCACTAACAGGCATACGGCTGACAATTTGTTACGCAAACTGAGAGATGTGATTGATGCATGGCTTATACCACTCGGACTCTCCCCAGGGTATGTCATTTCAGATAACGCCAACAATATAGTGCGAGCATTACAGCTGGGTGATTTCCAACATATTCCCTGTTTTGCTCACACCATCAACTTGGTGGTGCAGAGCTTCCTACGAAATAACCGTGAGGTGCAGGAGATGCTTTCGGTGGCCCGTAAAATTTCAGGCCATTTCAGGCATTCAGCCACAGCATGTAGGAGATTACAGCAGCTCCAAGAGCAGTTTAACTTGCCCTGCCACCAACTTAAGCAAGAGGTGGTAACTCGGTGGAATTCCACCCTGTACATGCTTCAGAGGATGGAGGAACAGCGCAAAGCCATCCAAGCATATTGCACAAGTCATGACATTGGGAAAGGAGGGGGGATGTATTTCACTCTTGCACAGTGGGGAATCCTTTCAGTGCTGTGCAAGGTGCTGAAACCATTTGAAGTTGTGACATGTGAGGTCAGTGCAGACTCTGCTAGTTTGAGCCAAGTCATTCCTTTAATTAGACTATTGGAAAAGCAGCTTGAGAAAATGAAGGAGGAGCTGAAAGCAAGCAATTCAGCAAAGTATGTTGGCCTTGTCGATCAAGTACTTAATTCGCTTCACAATGATCCTCGAGTTATTAAGATCTTGAACTCGGATCAGTACGTTTTGGCCACTGTGCTTGATCCAAGGTTTAAAACCTACATTGAGTCTTTACTTGTAAATGAGCGAGATGTGAACTTTTGCAAGGAGCTATTGCTCAGCAAGTTGGCCGCTGAACTGGGCCTCGGCTTGACGACGTGTCCTCCTTCACTTTCTCAAGCTGTTGCTCGTAAAAAATTAAATTTCCAAAAAAGAAGCAGGGAAGACACAGGGGGCAGACGAGAACAATTTAACATCTGGGCTGGTTTGAAGGATTTTTCAAAAAAATGTGTCACTTTGCCCATAAGTCCATCCAATATGAGTATAAACATGCAAAGGATGGTGGAGGATTACTTTCAAGAGGTAGTTGATATGGAAATGTCAGACAGTCCCTTTCCTTACTGGGAAGAAAAGCAGGCCATTTGGAAACCCATGTACAAACTTGCTTTGCAATACCTAAGCTGCCCACCCTCCAGTGTGTACTCTGAACGAGTGTTCAGCACAGCAGGGAACTTAGTCAGTGATCGCCGTAGAAGGTTACTTCCCAAAAATGTGGAGAAAATGATGTTTATAAAAATGAACTACATCTTCCACGAGGAAGGCCTTCACCATCCAAGACATCCAAGCACTGACTGTTCTCTAATGGCGGATTCAAGCGGCGATGAATTGATAGTCTGTGATGATGACGTACACACTGATGAGGGTGAGGATGAAGCTGAAGATGATGCCGATAACATCTTTTTAAAACTTTCTATGTAAGTGTAGGGTGCAATCTACCCCCAAAGAGGAAAGGGACTTGTGGCATTTCCATATCACATACCATCTTGAAAGGCTGCTGTTAGGGCAATTTATCCTTAAGGGTAGGGTGTCATAGACAGAGTGACCCTAAACTGGCTTTGTCCATTTTTCATAATATTGTACAGTCTATAATGGCTGAATTTTTTAGTATTTTATACAAGTGGAGAGGGGCCTAGAGAGACAGAAACCAAACTGGCTTTCTCCATGTCAATTAATATTGTACAGTCTATAATGGCTGAATTTTTTGGTATTTTATACAAGTGGAGGGGGGCCTAGAGAGACAGAGTGACCCCAAACTGTCTTTCTCCATGTCAATTAATATTGTACAGTCTATAATGGCTGAATTTTTTAGTATTTTATACAAGTGGAGGGGGGCCTAGAGAGACAGAAACCAAACTGGCTTTCTCCATGTCAATTAATATTGTACAGTCTATAATGGCTGAATTTTTTGGTATTTTATACAAGTGGAGGGGGGCCTAGAGAGACAGAGTGACCCCAAACTGTCTTTCTCCATGTCAATTAATATTGTACAGTCTATAATGGCTGAATTTTTTAGTATTTTATACAAGTGGAGGGGGGCCTAGAGAGACAGAGTGACCCCAAACTGTCTTTCTCCATGTCAATTAATATTGTACAGTCTATAATGGCTGAATTTTTTAGTATTTTATACAAGTGGAGGGGGGCCTAGAGAGACAGAAACCAAACTGGCTTTCTCCATGTCAATTAATATTGTACAGTCTATAATGGCTGAATTTTTTGGTATTTTATACAAGTGGAGGGGGGCCTAGAGAGACAGAGTGACCCCAAACTGTCTTTCTCCATGTCAATTAATATTGTACAGTCTATAATGGCTGAATTTTTTGGTATTTTATACAAGTGGAGGGGGGCCTAGAGAGACAGAGTGACCCCAAACTGTCTTTCTCCATGTCAATTAATATTGTACAGTCTATAATGGCTGAATTTTTTAGTATTTTATACAAGTGGAGGGGGGCCTAGAGAGACAGAAACCAAACTGGCTTTCTCCATGTCAATTAATATTGTACAGTCTATAATGGCTGAATTTTTTGGTATTTTATACAAGTGGAGGGGGGCCTAGAGAGACAGAGTGACCCCAAACTGTCTTTCTCCATGTCAATTAATATTGTACAGTCTATAATGGCTGAATTTTTTAGTATTTTATACAAGTGGAGGGGGGCCTAGAGAGACAGAAACCAAACTGGCTTTCTCCATGTCAATTAATATTGTACAGTCTATAATGGCTGAATTTTTTGGTATTTTATACAAGTGGAGGGGGGCCTAGAGAGACAGAGTGACCCCAAACTGTCTTTCTCCATGTCAATTAATATTGTACAGTCTATAATGGCTGAATTTTTTAGTATTTTATACAAGTGTAGGGGGGCCTAGAGAGACAGAAACCAAACTGGCTTTCTCCATGTCAATTAATATTGTACAGTCTATAATGGCTGAATTTTTTGCTATTTTATACAAGTGGAGGGGGGCCTTGAGAGACAGAAACCAAACTGGCTTTTTCCATTTCTTTACATATTTAACTATAAGTGTAGGGTGTAATATACATTCAAAGACGATGGCTGCATTGCCAATATGCATAGATGGAGAGGAAGACAATCTGTTTTGTGTGTAGAATAGGCCTACCAACGAAGAATTAAACTGTTTTTTTGGATGATTTATTACCTCAACAATTAGATTACTTGTCTCTAAAACAGTTGGAGCACTAAATTGGGTTAATTTAGGCCCAAAAACATGGATTTTCCCAAAAAATAGCAAAACAAAACCAAACAAAACCAAAACCAAAACCAAAACACGCAATGGCGGTTTTGCAAAACCAAAACCAAAACCAAAACACGACGGTAATCCAGATCCAAAACCGAATCCAAAACCAAAACACGGGGGTCAGTGACCATCTCTAATTAAAAGCATGCCTGCCATTCGTGGGAAGCTGTCAGAGACTATGTCCTATGGTTTTGAATCTGTCTCACACAGACATGATTATTTGCAAGAAAAATATTCTATGTAGCAGGTTAAATAAACACTATTAAGAATTACTTTAATAAAAAATTAAAAAAATTGCCAAACTATTTTGAAAATTGTTTTCTAATTGTATACCAAACATAGTACTATGTAATGTGATTTCACCAATTAATTAAAAATCAGCATAAATATTATTTTTTTTTATTTTTTTTTGGGTGATACAACAAGACAGACATGACATGTAAGGACATGTTGGAAGTTGGACTGTACCATGCATTAGAAGAGAAAGCTAGGAGACAAAGGGTTCTATTTATGAAATGCTGAAGGGACTAAAATCTGGCAAAAGTGCCAGGAAAAGACTATTTCACCTCTTCTTCCCATTTAACAAAGGCTTAACACTGGAGAAACAACCTTCAGCTGTTTGCTAGAGGTCTATGGGGATGGCAAACTGAATCTTTTCATCATGCTAGCACTTAAAACTTTCTCAGGATGGCGCTAATTATGTTTTCAATGGAGTGCAGGCCCGCTAGAGAGGATCCTCTTCACTGGCTGCATGTTCATCCCCTCCTTAGGCCAAACTTGACTTTGGCCTAAGGTGGGCACTGTACGCGACAAAACATCAGCGCATTGCCAGTAAGTCAACTCTATCACTTCAATTGGGTTTGTGCCTTTCGATGAGAGGGTTGTTCACTAAGGATCGACCAGCAGGTAGGTATTCTTTAATAGCTGTGATGCAACTTTCTGTATTGCTGCGATCAGACCCTTAACTACCATTGAGTAACATCTGTTTGGCAGCAATAACAGATGACTTAATGGAGCAACTTACTATTACAGTCATGCTGGGACGACGTGTCTGAAAACTCAGCGACTGTGACACATCGACACTTCTTTCAATGCTGAAGGAATTTCCGGGTTATGATCCCACATCTGTAATGCACATGCTCATAGTTAAGCGTGATGGGAGGGATCCGAAGATCTCTTTTCGGGGATGCTGTAGCCTGTAGCTCCTCAGTCCATCCTGCAATGGCAGTAGCTATCCATAAAACTAACCTAAATTGAGTGCACCCCACTAATTTGAGTGAAACCCACTAATCTCCACCCCTTGAAGTTCACTTCACATCGCATCCCATAACCAAAAAACTGTGCTTATGCATGCAGGCTCAGAGTGAGTTGCTTTTCTGCTCCAAGCACACATTAAGCAAGGAACTTACTGATCTATCAGCTACTCTCTTCAGAAGGGGCACATTTTGCACCCCCATAGTTCCCATCTTGATATAGCTAAGCCACGTTCCGACCCATATAGGTGCATGGAGTCTCAAAGTTACAGGACATTTTAAAGAACACATAAATTCCAGGGGCAAATTTAGAGCAGACCCAGGGAATGAGGGGCAGTTGGCAGCAATGTAGATACATTCTTTGGTACATTGCTTTAGCAAGCTTTACATGTTAAATTGTTTTTGTTCTTCTATCATGAGATTAATGCTATTGATTGTCTGCAAAAACAATTTCCAAGACCCAAGGCACAAAAACAAAGGTTTACAAATATGTTTGTAGTCTGTTTGCTCATTTCACTATAGTGAGGCTATGTTACCATACAGCTGTGATAGAAAATAAAGGTAAAAATTAATAAGCAAAAATAAGAAACAATAGGTTATATTAACTGTTTCACACACAGGTGCGTTTGACACCACAATCTTCCTGAAACAGTTTGATAGAAGACTCACAACTGCGATAGGAGGATATTGTTCCTTCCACTATATAACTCTCAGTCTGTGACTTCCAGCTTGCCTCTATGCCTTCCTCACATCATAATAATTCCCTGTCACATGCAACTCTGTCAAATCTTACACTTAGTTCTGTCACCAGATCTCTGCCCTTCACAGAAACATGATTTCACTCTTTTTTGTTTTTGCATTTGTAAATAAATAAATGTTTTCTGAATTTGGTTATGCAGATTACCTGCCAACTTTCAAAATCACTGTATTTTTAAATGCTTAAACAAATGCTTAGTGTTAACTATTACTTTCCCACAGGTGTCTATTTTGAGGCCCTAACTGATATGATCAGACATGTAGATAGATGACAAGAACGTGTTAATTGGCAAGCTAGTGCGGGCTTAGAGAAAGGACTTTGACTTCAATCCAAATGATGTTACAGAGGCAGAGGAGAAGAACAGATGCGACGTCGGGATATTGAAACTAGTTAGAACAAAAGGTTATTGGAGGCTGGCATAATGGCACAATGGTGATAGATGATTTTAAAGGAAGTCAGGGATTGTGTAACATCCAAAATCAGATATAATATAGAGATGCTCATCAATCACATCACTATTCCAACAGGGACAGCATCACACCTATCAGATAAAACCTCACATTGTATAACAGCCTCCTCTCCCACACACACACACACCACTCTCCGTCTCAATAACAGTGATTAATATGTAGAATGTCATGATTGCATCAGTGGTACAGTTCATTCATATAAGGCATTAATATTACCATGCAGCTGGTACCCGGGACAGTATGGGCTTAACCGAGCACTGAGTTAGTTCTTTTCTATTTTCTTTCCAAATATTGTCTAATATTGTCTTGGCTGCAGTCCATCCAGCCTAGTAAAGGTTATTTGGTTGTTGTTTAAAAAACAGCTTTTTGTTACATTTCAGCCCCCATACTTGAGGTGAATATATTTTAGTTAACTGTATTTCACTATTGTTTGAATCATAGATGTAAGGGTAGGAACTCACAATAATTCCTTGATGTTGGGTTGCGAGCTTAAATTTTATGATCACCTTATAAACTAATCAAAGGTGGAGCTAGCGAGCTGTGGGCCTCAGTGCGAGGAGGATGCAGCGTGCCCCATTATCTCCATGGGCCCCGGTGCACGGCACCTGCCGCACCAAGAGGGCCGGATTAAGACATTGTAGGCCCCTGGGCTAGGGGTACTGTGATATTGGGGCCTCCCCAGTAATATCGGATTGGGCATGTCTACCTCCTCACAACTTAACCCTAATTTTTCCACCACATCTTAAACCTAACCCCTTCCTACCTCATCACAACCTAACTCTAACCCATTCCTACCTCTTCTTAGCCTAACCCTATGGTCTTACCTACTCAAAGCTCCCCCATGGAACCACTAAACTGCACCCCAACGTCAAATGAATCTGCAGCTTAACCTAGTCCAATCCAAGTGTGATTCATGGTTCTAAGGCCTGTTTAACCAAAGTAGTTCATGAGTAACAATAAAATCAGTATACCCTGCCCCTTATGTAATCTATCCAATCCGACTAAGCTTCTATGCTTGTACTATGTTATGCATGCATTTCCTATTTCACTATATAGAGACTGACCATAAAATATCTGCAAACATTTTATAATTCCAGGGAACATCAGCACACACTCTCACTGTCACTATCACACACTTTTTGGATTAGTTTGCTAACTACTTACCTGTGCTGGCGCCACTCAGCTCCATGATGCAGGCGGCATCCAACTGGGCTGAAGCTAAGTAAGTCACATGAGAGCCTCTGCAGCCCCCTCTCTGTGACAGGCAGCCTCCTTATTCGTTGCCAGGACAGCGTCACTGTCGGGACCGCCCCTTCAGGACAAATCAAATACTAGAGATTCTCCTATCACCCACCACTATCCCCCGCGCCGGCGGAAAACAAATAAAAAAAAAATGTACAGAAAGTAAAAAACCACATAAGGCAGTGTATGGATAGCCAATCCGTCCCTGGCCCCCGACCCGATGAAGAAAAAGCCGACGTTTTTTGTTTTTTTACAAAAAAAGACCCATTTTAAAATCCCTAGGGGCCCCCTAGCTGCCCAAGGCCCCTGGGCTGCAGCCCAGAAAGCCCTTGGGTTAATCCGGCCATGCGTACTAGTGGTAGTTCCGCCACTGGAACTAATACCTCATGCTTTCATTGTGCTAGATACATATGGATTTAGAATAGTAAGGATGAGCTTTGTCAGTATCTCATCCTACAACACTAGTTCCATCAAATCAGTGCTACTCTCAGATGCCGAAACTACTGTGAGGGAGATTAAAGGAGCAAAACTTCCCCCAGACTTCATTCTACTACAACCTGTTCCCCAGTTACACAGTTTCTAAACAAATAATTTGAACACACTCAACTGTTGCAGCATAATCTCATTTCTAATCTCTCCTTCCCTTTCTTCATCTTACCCAGATGGCTCAGAAGTTCACACTTGCTAATTGCACAACAGGAATTCTCAATTAATTTCTCTCCATCAGCCTTTTGGCTAATTTACATATTTGATTCCTGCTCCCCTAGTCCCAGCTGGTGGGCTCCTCTTCTCAATGTGTCGTTGCTATACAGGGCATTCCCATATACTTGGAATGTGCCTGCCCTCCTGATGTCAGGCAACCACTTACAGAACTAGGGTGCATTACATAATTATGGCTGTCTTATTTGCATTTATTGACTCAGCTTCTCTTTGCTTAAAAAATCAAACAGGATTAAATTATTCTTTTTCTGCAGAGTCTCCAGTTTGGTAAACACTACTACCTGGTATCAAACACGGTAGTCCTGTTCTCACACCAGCACCTGTATCTCCAGGTCTTACCCTCTAACATTCTTCTTGATATAATGGAGACAAACATTTCTATTGTGGCTTTCTTAATCAATGGTTCTATGCAGTTTGAACTTCAGTCTGGAAATATTTTCACTGATCTTGCTAATGTGACAATCATCATTTTCATGTTTTCACTTTCTCTTTGGTATAGAATATTGTTACCTTTATTAATGTATTTAGTACAGTCTGTTTGACCTGGATAGGTTTTCTCAACGCCTATTTGCCTTTTAAAACCTTAGCTGGGTACCCAGAAGGTAGATCAATCTACTGATTAAAGCTAGGTACACACTGGAGGTGTTTCAGCCGATTATCGGGCAAATCACTCGATAAACGACCGTTTGGCCACATATCGCGTTAGTGTGTATACTTACAAGATGAACGACAGTCGTTCTAAAGTGGTTGTCGTTTCATTTGGTTGGTCGAACTGTTTAATAATCTCGTTCCAGTCACCTTCCGATCGTGAAGTGTGTATGACTCACCATCACGATCTCCATAGAATTTACAGAGAAATGGTGATACCGGCAATCAACATGTTTCGGTGACTAAATGTAGAGAGTGCTGTACATGGAATAATTAATTTGTTCTGACACTGAATATTTAGTTTAAGAGTTACAGAAGCTATCGAAATTCGTTAGGAAATGTGGAAATGTTAGCAAGGCGGTTAATCAGTGTGACAGAAATGAATAAATGAATGAATATTGTGCTGTCATTTATCTGACCAGATGAAGAGCACATACCTGAAGGTAAAGCATGTCTAGTGTGTGCGCATGAATCGACTGGCCAGTCGGACTTTCAGTCGTTAGTATAATTGTTGTAGATAACAGTTTGGTCGGATAATTCTCCAGTGTACTTAGCCTAATTCCAAACAATGCCTCTCTTGTGCAGACATTCTAGCAAGGATTGATTTTATCAGTCAAAATCTTCCTAATAAAATTTACTATAGAAAACATAAAATTGTCAGCATGTCATTCTACCCAAAATATGACCAACCATACCAGCATCAGCTAGCTCCCTTCTCTCCGCTAGCACCTGCAATCTACCCTGTCATCAAATTCACCCTCATCAGTGTGTATATCATCCTCAAACAATACTTATTCACTATCACAGAAGTCTGAAGTAATTGCCGGTAATGGCCTTCCTCATGGAATTTGTAGTTAATTTTACGGCATGGCTGTCATGATTTTTGGGCAATTCGATTTTAGACCAGACAAAATGTTTTGCTGACTCATCTCCATCACCACTGGGTATCTTGGGAAAGCTAAGGTTTTTCGTAGAATCTATTGCCATAGAAAATGAAGGAGACGTTGTTGTGTCATGTAACACATGCTGACCAGGAGCTCATTGCATCTCTTGAGATCTGGGTCAGTTGGAAGGAAAAAGAAGACAGAGCTTTTAAATCTAGGATCAAGCACAGTTGTTAAAATGTAGTGATCCGATTTCAAGATGTTGATAACTCTTGGATCCTGGTGAAGTCCAACATAGTTAGCGGAATTACTTTGTTTCATTTCCTCCTTCAATTTCTCTAGCTGCTTTTCAAAAAGTCTAGGGGAATCACTTGACTCAAACTAACAGTGTCTGCACTCAATTCACAGGTGACTATTTCGAGTGGGTTCAGCACCTTGCACAACACGGAAAGTATTCTCTAATGCGCTGGACTAAAGTACATTTCCCCCTCAAATTCTATTCTTCTTGCAGCTGCTGTATTTTCTTACATGCTGTTGCAGAATGCCAAAAATGACCCAAAATATTTTGGGACACAGACAGCATCTCCTGCATATCAGGGCCATCTCTTCCACTGGGCATGATGGGCAGGTGCTCGGGGGCCCTGCGGGCAAGGAGGCCCGTCCAAGGCAGCGCTCTTAATAAAAAAAAATCCCAAATAAATAAAAGATACTTACCTTGCGGTCACGTCAGCTGGCGATCCAGCTCTGGCTCCCTCCTTGGTCTCCTCCTCCGTTAAGTGTACAGTGGGTAGAATGGCATTTCTTTTTTGTAACCTCCTGGTACAGCTGAGGAATAGCTTATCTAGTAAAATGGTGTTGAGATGGAATTTGGTAACGGGGACACAGGACCTCAATTAACTGTCTTATTCCTGCTGCATTAATCGTGGATATTGGAAGCAGATCTAATATTAGCATAGTCGCCATGGCGCCTGTGATCCGCTGTGCGACTGGTTGACAGTTGCCATACTTGCTTCCTCATGCAAAGGATTGGTTAACACTCAATTGTTGTAAACTACTAGTAGCCTTCTTCTTGGTGTGCTTCTGGGGTGAAGATTCACCCCCAGCAGTAGGAGCAGCAGCAGTGAGCCTGACGCTCAAGGATTCTTCTGAGGAGACCTGGATAGGGGAGGAGTCATCTCACCTTAGCAACTTGAATGCAGGACTAACTCTGATTACTTGTGAGGATATTGATGAAAAAGGTGTTTGGGGTGTAGACTGCAGGTGATGGGATCTAGCTGAGAGAAGGGAGGTAGATGATGCTGGACTGCTTGTTGTTATTTTTTATTTTTTTAGCATAACACTGATTTTCCCAAGACCTAGATGGTCAAGGTCCCTACCTCTACTGAGTGTGGCTTTAGAATGCTACAAATTGCTAGACAACTGTTGTCAGGAATTGGGTAAAAATATTTCCACACATAAGAGGTGGATTTTTTGGTCTCCTGCCCAGGCATGACAATTGCCTTCTTCTTATCCCTGGCAAGAACTGCTTCCACTGGTGCATGACTTGCCACAGTAGAGTTCATTAACAGCACTGTTTGCTTAGGTGCCTTAAGCCCATTGTTAGCTTGTTTTGTGGTGGCCCTATCAAACCATGCACTTTAGCCATTAAAGTTGCACTCTTTGTCGCTGGAGCACTTACTTTGTTAAACTGTGCATGTCTTTTTCAATATGTAACATAAAGGTGGGTGAGAGGGCCCAAGGACAATTCCATCTTGCACCAGTTTTCTTTTCTGCCACTGCTGTGTGGCAATGTTTTCTAGATGTGCTATGAACTGTTGAGTGTTTGTGTCGTTGCTCTTTCGCTTAGCATTCTGCCAGCTTGCTGCACTGTTTGTCCGAAAGTATATGAAAATAATATTGTGACCTGTGAGGTGGACTGGAAACGACTAGAAATTAATGTTATTGAGGTTAATATTAATATTAATGTAGGAACAAAAAAGAACAAAATTATGTGATATTAGCATATTTTTTTGAAAAAAAAATACAGATCCAAAACCAAAATCAAAAACAAAACACGGGGGTCAGTGAACATCTCTAATATATATATATATATATATATATATATATATATATATATATATATATATATACAAGTTAACCCGTGCATGATACTCATGCATTCTAATCAAATCAAGCTACTTAAGGTGTTAAAAAGGTTCTTGTCATGCATTTGGGCCTAGCCCAGGCCTCCTCAGGGGAAGAGCGTTACTTCCCGACGCAAGCGCCCTTTTTTAACGTGGTTTTGTCCACATGTCACCACCTCATCATTTTTCTCCATCACCTCATCCTTCATCTTCATCGCCTCATCCTTCATCAGGCTACTTAATCCCAACTGTCACTTCTCCTTCAAGAAATATATAGGTCAGTGTATAACTCTGCCCAGCAGGTGGCGCTGCAGCTTGTTTTGTTTTTTTCACACACGCCACTAGGCATTTATATAGTAGATATATATATATATATATATATATATATATATACATTTTTTTAAAAACACCCCCCCCATCAAGCATAATGGCATGTTATTGGGTGTCCCTTCTGGAATTTCCACAGTTTCTGGTCTATAGTATACTTCCTTACTCTCCCGGAATTTCCGGGATGCTCCCGAATTTCGGGTGGTCCTCCCGGACTCCTGGAATTGTAGGTGACCTCCTGGATCCTGACTGCATTCACTATGAAATGTTGACATTCACGGCATTAAATAGAATTTCGGCATTTGTAGAAGAGGGCGGGGCTATAGTGACGTGTCGACGTCACCACATCCCCTCCTACCCCCTGTCATATGACTTGTCCCCTGGGCTCTCCCGGGGGACAGATATCAAAAGTTGGCAGGTATGGTCTTTTGCCTTCATTAGTATTGGTCAGTTCTTGGGGGTATTTAAACCCTGGAGAACTTTCAATGAAAGTAGTAAGTATGCTGGTTGGGGAAGGGGGAGGGGGGTTATTACCTATTTCAAATAAATATATTCTAAGACTTCTATGTTAATTCTACTGCACTATAAACCTTTATTGATTCTTCTAAAGGGGATAATTCTACTTTTAAAAATCCTGCAGTAGTTCATCCATAGATCCTTAGTAATTCATATTAGACCTAACTACATTATTTTATATGTACATTTATGTCATTACTTGCAAATCTATCGCTGTAGTATAAAATTCAGTGACATGTAAGGAGATAGAAAAACGAATAAGATACATGGCGCTCTTACATACATTCTCCTTTGAGGGGAAAAACAACAGTAAATACCTATCACAGATGCTTGAACACATGAATTTTTAAATAAAGTGGAGTAAGAGTAATGTATTTTTAATTCAGGTTTTTGACAATTCCTTCAGTGGATTTACAAGTACTGGATATCTACTGTGAATAGAAATACAATTTACAACGTGAGCCTTCTGCAGAAAGTGTTGTAGCTTCTCTTATGTGCAGATGCTGCCATCAAGTGGAACATTGGTTTACTATTTGCACGTTGAGAGTTTTTGTAAATCATCTTTTTCATTTTGTTGATTATCAATGTGTCAATGTGAAAAAACTTAGTGAAATGTAAAAAAACATGATTTGGGAAATTGTTTTATGACACACGCTCACATATATATATATAATGGACGTTAACCCGTGCATGATACTCATGCATTCTAGTCAAATCAAGCTACTTAAGGTGTTAAAAAGGTTCTTGTCATGCATTTGGGCCTAGCCCAGGCCTCCTCAGGGGAAGAGCGTTACTTCCCGACGCAAGCGCCCTTTTTAAACGTGGTTTTGTCCACATGTCACCACCTCATCATTTTTCTCCATCACCTCATCCTTCATCTTCATCGCCACATCCTTCATCAAGCTACTTAAGGTGTTAAAAACTCCCCACTGTCACCCCCGGCAACCACCAACCACTCCCAACTGTCACTTCTCCTTCAAGAAATATATAGGTCAGTGTATAACTCTGCCCAGCAGGTGGCGCTGCAGCTTGTTTTTTTTTTTCACACACGCCACTAGGCATTTATATAGTAGAGGGTCACTGACCCCCGTGTTTTGGTTTTGGTTTTGGATCTGGATTACCTTCGGGTTTTGGTTTTAGTTTTGGTTTTGGCAAAACCACCCTTGCGTGTTTTGGTTTTGGTTTTGTTTGGTTTTGTTTTGTTATTTTTTTAAAAAATACAATTTTTTTGGTCTAAAATAACCTAATTTAGTGCTCCACCTGTTTCTTGGATAAGTAAGGTAATTGTAAAGCTAATAAACTATGAAAAAACCAGCTTAATTCCTGGTAGGCCGTCATTAATTCTACACACAGACCAGATTGTCTTCCTCTCCATCTATGTCTATTGGTAATGCAGCCATCGCCTTTGGGTGTATATTACACCCTACACTTATAGTTAAATATATAAAGAAATGGACAAAGGCAGTCTGGTTACTGTCTGTATAGGCCCCCCTCCACTTGTAGAAAATAGTAAAAAATTCAGCCGTTATAGACTGTACAATATAATTTGAAATGGACAAAGGCATTTTGGTTTCTGTCTCTATAGGCCCCCCTCCACTTGTAGAAAATAGTAAAAAATTCAGCAGTTATAGACTGTACAATATAAATTGAAATGGACAAAGACAGTATGGGGTCAATCTGTGTATGACACCCTACCCTTATTGAGAAATTGCCAAAACAGCAGCCTTTCAAGACTGTATGTGATATAGAAATGCCCCAAGTCCCTTTCCTATTTGGGGGTAGATTGCACCCTACACTTATACTTGTACTTATAACTATACTTATTTTTTTGGGGTGTGTTTTTTTCCCTGATTTAAAAAGACTATGTACTTTTACATAAGCTTTACCAGATGACTTACAGGGAAGACTACCATCAGGACTGGTGCCAGCACCTGCTTGCTGATTCTGCTCATATGTTGACTGCTTTGAATCCATTTTAAAGAGCCCAAACTACTTGTAGTGCAAAATATTGTATAGATACTGCTGCTAGATATGACTTTTTGCAGCCCAAAAAATTAGTGTTTCACACTGGGGAATATGGGACAGCCCAAAGCACTTGTAGTGCAAAATATTGTATAGATAAAGCTGCTAAATATGACTTTGGCAGCCAGAAAAATTATTGTTTCACACTGGGGAATATGGGACACCCCAAAGCACTTGTAAAGCAAAATATTGAAACAACTGCCTCCTCTATACTCCTCTCTTCCTGCTCTAACAATTGCTAATAGAATTGGTAATTATAATAGAATTGAATAGAATAGAATTGAAATAATAATAGAACGAATAAGGTGTACAATTATTGCTCTGTCCCTGTTCTAATACAGCCAGTGTGACCTAACCCTGCTCTCTCCCTCTGTCAAATGGCGATGGATTGCTGTGTAGGCGGGTATTTATGCTGTTCAAATTTCGCGAGAACCGAGCTCTGAGATCCGACTATGTCACAATGACGTTTTGCCTCGATTTCGATTCCGAATGGGCGAGAGAGTACCGAGCCTGCTCAGCGATTGGCGAAGTTCAGGTGGGTTCGGATCTCGGGGAACCGAGCCCGCCCATCTCTAATATATATATATATTTTAAAAATAGCCAGTTTCGGGGTCATAGCTGGTACAATCCCTCCCTGACTGTTTCCCCTAAGGACTTACCTACTGTAGCTTCTTCTTCAGGAGTCCTATGTGTTGCGGGTCTTTTGGGGGCGTTACGAAGTACTAGGCTGTCTTGGACTCTCCTTCCCTCCAAACAACACTATTGCTGTGCACATCAGTGCGTGCGGCACCAGATCACTGATGCTGTACCATGCAGAGCAGCAGTGGATGAGATATACCTCCCAAATTTCCCACCCGCAGGACAAAGCTGCCCTGGTCAAAATGGTGGGAGAGAGACCTCAAATCTACCTAAATCTGTATGGTTGGGAGCTATGTTGTTACTGTTCAGCAGATACATTGGTACCTTACTGAGCATGGTCATGGCACATCTGTGCGGTCTATGTATCCAATCATTGAATTTTGGAAGGTGGGACTGAAAATGTTACGACTAATACACCCTGCTATCATATTTGGCCTGCCTCAGGGGCGGGCTGGGCTGGCTGAAATAAGTCTGATTCGGGCTGCTGTTGTCTCTATTGATAGCTCCTCCTCCAGGACCAGCCACCTTACATTACTGGCCACCAGGGCCGCCATCTGGGTGGTACAAGGGGTACCCTTGTGCGGTCCCGGGCTCACCAGGGGGCCCGGCGGCACACACTCATCAGGGGGCTTGCTATCTTCAGCTTGGCTGTCACTGTGACAGCCAGGCTGAAGTTAGCAGCGAAGACGCCGGGACTGAAGGACAGCGGACAGAGCCGTGACTGTACCTTCAGCCATAACTTCTGCAGTGGAATGTGTGAAATGTGTGTGGGCAGTATGTAAATATAGTGTGTGTGTGTGGGGGCGCAGTTTGTAAATATAGTGTGTGCGTGTGTGTAGGCGCAGTATGCAAATATAGTGTGTGTGTGTGGGCGCAGTATGTAAATATAGTGTGTGTGTGTGTGGGCGCAGTATGTAAATATAGTGTGTGTGTGTGTGGGCGCAGTATGTAAATAAAATGTGTGTGTAAGCGCAGTATGTAAATATAGAGTGTGTGTGTGGGCGCAGTATGTAAATATAGTGTGTGTGTGTGGGCGCAGTATGTACATATAGAGTGTGTGCGGGGGTGGGCAGTATGTTAATATAGTGTGTGTGTTTGGGCGCAGTATGTAAATATAGTGTGAGTGGAGGGGCAGTATGTAAATATAGTGTGTATGTTTGGGTGCAGTATGTAAATATGGTGTGTGTTTGGGTGCAGTATGTAAATATAGTGTGTGTGTTTGGGTGCAGTATGTAAATATAGTGTGTATGTGTGTGGGCAGTATGTAAATATAGCGAGTGTGTTTGGGCGCAGAATGTAAATATAGTGTGTGTGTGTGTGTGTGCTGTATGTAAATATAGTGTGTGTGTGTGTGTGTGGGAGGGGCAGTATGTAAATATAGTGTGTGTGGGAGGGGCAGTATGTAAATATAGTGTGTGTGTGTGAGTGTGGGAGGGGCAGTATGTAAATATAGTGTGTGTGTGTGTGTGTGTGTGTGTGTGTGTGTGTGAGCGCAGTATGAAAATATAGTGTGTGTGTGTGTGTGGGAGGGGCAGTATGTAAATATAGTATGTGTGGGGGCAGTATGTTAATATAGTGTGTGTGTGGGGGGGCAGTATGTAAATATAGTGTGTGTGTGTGGGGGCAGTATGTAAATATAGTGTGTCTGTGTTGGGGCAGTATGTAAATATAGTATGTGTGGGGGGGCACAGTATGTTAATATAGTGTGTGTGTTTGAGGGGGGCAGTATGTTAATATAGTGTGGGAGGTAGGCTATTTAATGGTGGAGTGCAGGTGGGGGCTAATTATAATTTTTTTAATTTACTGATGGGGCTATTTAATTTAATAGTGAGGTGACGGGACCTTTAATGCTGGGGTGGTTGAGGCTATTAATTGAATATGGGGAGTTTTGGGAGGAGGGCTATTTATTGAATGAGAATATGAATTATTTAATGCCGGAATGGTTGTGAATAATGTATTGCTGGGGCTGTTTGGAGGGCGGTAAATAAGTTTATATGTTAAATTGGAATACTATTAATTTAATTTTGGGGCTGATTGGAGCGAAATATGTCTATTTATTTAATGTGTTTGCTATTAATTTAATGTCAGGGCTGGCTGAAGGGCAATAGATCTATTTAGCAAATGTGAATACTATTAGTTTAATGTTGAGTCTGGAGGGAGGCCTAATTATAAAACGTGGGTGCTATTCATTTAACACAAGGGCTGGTTGGAGATTTCTGAATTTCATGTACCCATTTTTTTCGAAATAGGGCCTCCAACATTGCAGGATCAAGACAAGCAGCAACTGATCTAAAGACACCAGCAGCCACAGGTGGTGAAAGTGACAAGAACAGGTAGGAGAGAGCAAGAGAGTCTGCCAACTGTCCGGAATCTGTTGGAGCAGTCCCGAATTCGGATGACTGTCTTGCTCAGTCAGGATTTGGTCCAACTACAAGGACAGTTGGGAGGTATGTCCCGCTTCCCAGTGTACTGCTCGTGAAGGCAGAGCTGCGTGCAACTAACAGTAGTGCCTGTGTATTTGTCTAAAATGATGACCATGTTACATCATAGGGGTCCCCCCTGTCTAAAGTACCCTGAGACCCCCAGAGCCTTAATCCAGCTCTGGCCCAGAGTGTCAGATTCCCAGTATTACCCTTTATATTATTTGTTTTAGGTTGACCCTAAAACAAATAATAGCCCTATTAATATATAGGGCGACGCAAAAACAAGGCTTTTTGCATTCTGATAATTCAGAATAGTCTGAATTCTGATAATAGTGCTCATTACTGTAATAGAACATTATTATATAATCTATTGCTATAATATGATTTATAACCCATTATAATCAGCCAGGTATGTAAAAAAAAATGCTGTACGCTGAAGGAATATATAAAATAAAATGTAATATAAAGTGAGTTTTTGTTGCATTATTTGTTTCAATTTTTTAGATTTATCATTTATAATAATAAAGTATAGCTGAGTTAAGCAACACTAAAATAGGCTCTTTTTATATTGATAAATATATATTGTACCAAAAACCACCCTTTAAGGATGGGCCGCTACCTATGGGCCAGTGCTGTGTACTTGCCCCCCGGGCTTAAGTCTGCCAGCCAGCCCCTGGTCTACCTGCATCATTTATTAAAACTTTTTGTTCTGCCTAATTATGTTTTTCTACCAATATCCTGTACTTCTTCTTTGAGCCTTGTGTTTGATAAAACTACTGACAATAGAGGACACATTTTTTAATTTCCTTACACACATATTATGCTTCCCCTCACTGCTTGTAGTCCACATATCAATGCACACTTGGGGAAGATTTATCAATAATGAAAAGCTCTATTGCACTCAATGGGTTTGTTTTTTGCTTCACTCTATATAGTGTATCAAGGGGTTCACCAACGGCGATCAGCCCACCGGCATTAAATAGGCTTTTGCTTGGAGGACCCCTGTGATCTCTAGTCTTTTATCTTTATCTCAGGATGGTATTGTCGAATCTAAATCAGATTGTTCACCTGTAAGTGTCAGTTTATCAGTTATGAGCTCATCAGCTGGAGAGAATTAAATACACTGCATGGTTTGAGTGTACAATAAACTCTGCTTTATTAGTTACAAGTCCCTATCTATATAGCAAAAATCACGTATTACAGAAAACTACGCCCCAAAAGGTTTTAACCACTCATGTTCCCTTCACACAGATGTTACAGTCTCTCATTATCAGACAGGAAAACTCCACAGGTGGGGTTGCTTATCTACTGTCTGGTATGTCCGAGGCTATAAGCATAGACTTGCAAATAATAAATTACTCCTACAAAACAGGTGCATATAATTGTATTTAAGCTATAACAGAACAAAATGGCTATAAGGCAACAAGATGGCGTCAGCTTAGCAAAATCACATTTCTCATTTCCCATCTTTTTATTTATTATTTGCCCTAACACTATCTATCAGAGATCACATTCTAGCTGTCGCCTTCAATGGGTACTTATACGCATACACCCTTCTAACAGAACATATGAATAGGATTGCCTAAAACTGGATACATAGAACAACCCACCCCCATCAATAACAAGTCCATGATCCCTCTTCTAGCTGATAGATGGTCAATGAGTCAACAACTGTCTTGCACCCGCTACATGTCCAGATGTCAGATCTTCACATATATCAGTGAACATGAGAGGCTCTGGGGCCTCTTGTGCTTCCTTTTTGTCTTTTAACTATGGATTTTTTTTTAGGGAAGGAAAAAAGGAAAGGGAGGGAGAAAATACACAGTGCGCTCGGCAAGTGCTATATGTCACTTATTTCACAATAGAAGGGATTGTCCATTGTGCTGTATATCTTCATAAGGATAAACTTCAGTAACGAGCATGTGGATTCCAAGGAAAAGGTTCTTGGTTTCTGCATGGATCACAACTGGCAGTAGTACTGAGAGTTCCACAAGGTTCACACTCATTAGATGGGGTGTACAGTACAGCGGTTAAGACAGATGTGGTAACTTTAATTTTTCTGGAAGAGAAACAGTTAGCTTTAATACACTTGCTATTAAGCCACATCAGTTTTATTAGTATATATATTATAATAAAGATTAGTAACAGTCCTTGAAGTACAACATGTATAAAACCTGATAACCATCCTCCTATACCCTTGAACCAATCGGCATGGTACATTTCTTATAACACTAGAAAATAATTGATCTGATGTGGCGCTCCACTCAGTGTGCAGACTGATGTATGTAGAGAAGTATCCACTATTCTCCACATATAAAACACAAACATAAAATACAGTTAACATACACTAAGCGCACACCTTCTCACATCTCACAGGAGATAGGGACTTCTGTACTCCCTTCACTGGATAGATGACCCTTATATCTCTCCTCAAATGGAGTTCCTATAGTCTGAAAATCAGACTCATGGAAATATAAAACAAATGGAGAAGTAATAGTGCAGATTGTCTACAATGTATATATAAAAGTCCACAGAGTTCCCGGACAAAGAGTATATTCTTCAACCTCGTGATGAAAACGAAGGAATACCACCGTAATTCTTGTGACTTTTTACACCATCTCCCCCAAAGATATATGCTTACAAGATGTTAGCTTTAATAGAGCATCTCTAGTAATCCTTCCTGTGTACCGCTTTCAAATTCCTCCACAGAGTATAAACATGATATGCCAGAAAAGAAGAAATAAAAAACAATCTGGTGCTTTATCATAAAACACCATTTAATAAAAATGTATTATCTCCAAACAGAGACCTGTGCATATAAAACATGACATCAAGGATATCCCAAAATGGTAATGTGTATACTCATACCAGATAAATTCAGGATATTCGCATGAAAATTTCCTCCACGATGTCAGTTCACCAATGTAACGAAATCCCGCTTACACTTATCCTTCCAATGCGTTTTGACTCTAGGTCAGAGTCTTTTTCAAGGTAGGATAATAGTGTATTATTGCCTCTATATATATCCCTGTTTGTAGCGCGTATTTTATAACAAACTCCGCCCTACTTCCTTTACCGTCATAGCGAGGCTTGGATATAATCCAAAAAGCCCTCGTCACTTCCGGTATGCGCGCGTCCCATAACAAATTTCACTTCCTTATCACTCTGAAAACGAGGCTTGGATATATTCCAAAAGCGCTTGTCAACTTCCGGTATAGGGGGTTATGAACCTTAGAACTTTATTAACAGGAACAAACATATCCTAATAGAATTCCTGTTGGCTAAATAACGGGAATAGAAACAGCTTAATTTTCTGTTTTAATTGCTGTCATAATTTAGACCTACTTAAAAAGGTTAATATGCGATCCTACATAATTCCTTCTGAGGATACACATTTACCATGTACATAAAATACAAAATACAAAAATGCAAAGATACAAAATACTAAAATATTTCTATTTAAAATGAGGTGAGTATATGGAAATGTTTAAACACACCTAAATCAACAATCTGGGTACAAAAGAGTCTAAACAAAAATCCACATGTACAAATATACATATACATATATAGGAGTGTAGGTAAAAATCCGGATCACTTGAAATCTGTAATTCTTCATTTTTTCCTCTTCAATCCTCATCATGCTTCCAAATAAGTTTTAAACAAATTTCCCAGACAAGAGAAAGATATACGGAGACATGGAGAGAGGAAAAGACAAGAGCTTGATTAGAAATGCAAACAAAAAATCTGTTTGCATCATGAAACTATTTTATTCTTTGTTAACTCAATATAGAGGTTTTATAATTATGTAAACCACTTCAATTCAAACTCTATATTAAGACCCTTAGGGGTTAAGGTCTTTAATAAAAAAATCCATTTCATTTCGGCCTTTGAAAGGGAACCGGCCGTATCTCTATTCTTTCAACTACTCTCTATTACCTGTATGCCACAAAATTGTTTGATATGTTCTGGTTTACACATATGTTCAGTTTTAAAGTGATTTGACACTGAATGGGTATCCAGACCTTTTCGAATATTGTATATATGTTCGCGAATTCTGGTTTTCAGAGGGCGAGACGTCTTCCCTACATAGAATTTGCCACATTGACACTCTATAATATATACAACATTAGCCATGTGGCATGTAATAAACTGTTTTATCTTAAGTTGATATCCATTGATGTCTAGACATGTAGTCTTACTTGATTTTGATTTTACTGTTTTACAAGCCAGACACAGTCCACATCTGTGGAAGCCAATAGTTCTTATTGATTTCCTATTTTCTTCTGGTAATGAACTTCTTACTAATTGGTCCTTAAGATTAGGGGCTTTTCTGTATACAAAAACGGGTTTTTCTGGTAATGAACTTCCTATAATATTGTCCCTTATTGTCCCTTAACAGAATACCCCAATATTTCGTAATAATTCTCTCAACATGTTTAAACTCCCTATTAAACTGAGATATGAACGCCCAGTCATACTTATGACTTCGATCTTTAATTTGTTTCTCTTTAGGAGTAAAAAGACTGTCCCTATCAATTTTTAACACTTTTTCTTCCACTTGACTTAATGAATTAACATCATAACCTTTATTAGCAAAAACTGTCTTCAGATCTTTAATCTGTTCCCTACAAACATGATCATCACTGCAATTGCATTTCTGTATTGGGTGTAAACCCCTACAGTCATGGGTTGCTCTTTTCTTATTTGGTTGGGTTAAACTTTCATATTAGAATTTTTCTCATTATGTATAATGATCTCTACATTACTATTGGCATGAGTTTGGTTCTTCCAGACCTGGCTTTCCTTTCTAGACTAGTACACATCTACAGCCTACAGCAAAGAAACATAACGTGCAATCAATATTCCTCCTGCCAATATCAATGAACACCACTCCCTGGTCTCCCTTGGACCTTTAAAAAACTTGTAAAATACATTTTACTCAGACTCCCCTTGTCTGAAGATCTTGCAGTGGGATGCGTGTATTCAGGTGTCATTTCCCTGTACTTCCCCTACCATGGAAGTCGTCAATAAGACCTGGAGAGGACTCTCGTATCTGGGTTCAAGACTCTTCCTGAAATGCTTTTTCACGATCACCCAGTCCCCTAGTTGCAGTTTATGGGTACCTGCATCAAAATGAGGGCCTAGAATGGAAGAAATCACTTGACCATGTATTTCAGTTAGTTGTTTCTATAATAAAGCAACATAGTTCAACAAATCACCATGTACATGCTGTAGTTGCTATGGAAAGTAACAGCCTGTTCTGTGTGCTGTGCCAAACAGTATCTGATTTGGTGCTAAACCTGTGTCTTTCCTAGGAGTGTTTCTTACTCAGTGCAGGTAAACATGAGATCCATGGCAGATCTGTTTCAGCCATTATTTTCTGCATTTTCAATTGCAGAGTACCATTAAGGCGCTCCACACCTCCCAAACTCTGGGGTCTGTGAGGGGTGTGAAGGGCAGATATGATTCCCATGTCTTTTAACAGTTCCTTGAATCCTTGCCCTGTAAAGTGTGTCCCTCTGTCACTTTCAATGACCTCTGGTACCCCATATCTGCAGATTACCTCACTCGTAAATTTCATGGCTACTGCTTTAGCATTTGCTTTTCTATACAGCCATGTCTCCAGCCAGTGACTAAAGAAGGCGACACAGACTAGCACATTCTCAAAGCCCGAGCATTTGGGAAGTTGTATAAAGTCTATCTGTATCCTTTTATAGGGATATTATGTGTGGGGTGTGGTTTTCCATAGGACAGACTTACCCGGGTTACTCTATGCACAGATTAAGCATCCTGCTACTAACACCTGTGCTGCTTGGACAAACCCTGCTGCTATCCATAACCTGCTAGTGAGTACAACCATAGCATCTTTCCCCAGATGCACTTTCTCATGTGCTATATTGGCCATAATCATGAGCTCTTAAAAACGCATAACTTGAATCAATGTAAATGTTTACTCTTTGTCCTTTTGCATATATGCATGCAAGTGTCAGGGCCTTTAATTCAGCTTCTTGTGCTGACATATGACTCGGTAGAGTCTGTTGAATCACTCTTTCTGTGTGTGTGGTTACAGCACACCCTGTATAAGAAACACCATCTATGTGGTAGCGTAAGATGTCTGCATTTGGTAGCGGTATATCTATGTCAGATAAAACCAAAGATCCTTGTCTCATTAGTTCTACACCATCATATTCAGAAAAATTTTGTGTTTGCATTTTTTTCTTCCTGTTCAAACTGGGAAGGGATTCCCCCAAATCCCTAGGGGAACCCCGATATATACAGGTACTTCTCCCATCTTTTGAAACTTGCAACAATAAGGCAGCAAAATTCAACATTGTCCACCACTTAAGTGTAACGTTACAGGGAGTTAGCAGTGCTACTTAGTATGGCTGCTGAGAAGTGTTTTGTCTGTGCTTGATTTAAAATTTCTGTTACTGCATGTGGCACCATTAAGGTTACTGGGTGCCCTAGCACAATATCTGTACTTTTTCCAAACACCATGGCCACTGCAGCCATTGCTCATATGACTGGGTCTAATTGTGCAGAGTAGTATGCAAGTGACCTTAGCTTGCGACCATGGACTAAATGTATCAAGGGGAGAGTTTTCCGGCGGGTTGAAAAGTGGAGATGTTGCCTATAGCAATCAATCAGATTCTAGCTATCAGTCTGTAGAATGTACTAAATAAATGATAGCTAGATTCTGATTGGTTTTTCAAACCCGCCGGAAAACTCTCAGCTTGATACATTTACCCCCATGTATCTGTGTCAGTACTCCTTGTGCATGTGCACTTACTTTATAACAAAATAATGTGAAAGGCTTGTCATAATCTGGCAAAATCAGTGCTGGCGCTGAAGTTACTTTAACTTAAAATTGGTTAAACATTTGGCTCTGATCAGAGGAGAGTATAAATGGCTTGCTATCATCCAGAAGTGCTATTGCAGGAGCACAGATAATAGCTCTTAAAGTCTTAAGGCTTTTTCATTTATGCATTGAATTCTCATCAATGCATTACCATGATACAAAGAGATATTTACAGTATATGATGATTATAGCACAGTAAATAAGGGCAGTGAATGTCTTTACAACACTGATTGACTCAAAACTATTATGAGGATAAAAAATAAATACCTTTGTTATCTACCATAATTTGACATTACATTGCATTACTTTCTTTCAAATCATCTGATATAAAATTTGGTTAAAAAAACCAAAACAAAAATAAACCTAAACACTATTTCATATTCAACTATGTTAGACCATTTCTCCTTTTCTCTTTAAAAACATCTTCTCACCTTCTTCGACATACAGAAAAATCACCTAGTTCATGCATTTGCTATGCGAATAGCCCATAAACTCTAATATCTCTTTCCAAAGCAAGGTAATCATCACTCAGCAGAGTCTACATTCTTTAAATCCTTCATTAGTTTATACTTATGTTTGTTGTGGCTGTAGAGCCAAAACATATTGCAACTTCTATTCATTGGAAGTTGGATCAATGCAATCTGGATTGAAAGGGTGCTTTGTAGCTGGAGAGCTTCTGTGAAGAAAAAACACTTTTGCATAGAGATTAACATTTATTCACTAGGAATTACAGTAACTGTTAGTAATTCACATTTCCCAATTAGTGTGTGTTATTCCATGTAATACGCTTGTACACCATTATCAGGTAACCAGTAAACATTTTTTGTGCATTGAACAGCTGCTAATACGACACTTGTTTAAAAGTTTCTCTTTGTAGCTTAACTGTGACGCTATGCGTTCCATGCAATGAAAAACTGATTTCCTCAAAGGGGGAGTCCCTAATCTCACAAACAGGGAATGTCAAAGTGACGAGACCTGGGCGAGTGTTCAAAGCCACTCCTTTCTCATCATCTCTTTGTAAACCAAATATTCACACATATTTCCAGATTCTGTGATTTCCATGCTTAAAGTACAAATATATATTCACAATTCTCGCTCATAGACGACATTTTATCTTGTAACATTTCTTTATGGGCATAACAAACCCTCCTGATTTCTGAGAACATTTATCAGCGCCATTTTACACAGATAAAAACAGCTTGTAATATCTCTCCATGTAAAGCTCACTCCCACAATTCTCAACTTCATTAAAGAGAAAGCTATTTTTCTCAACTTCAGAAACAAAATAACTTTGTTTAAATACAGAAAACGGCCTGTTGGACCCCAGCCAACTTTGTTCTGACACCAGTAATAATAGTTATAATGTACATTATTTACAGTCTTGTGGCGGACCAAAGATTTTAAAACTTCTTTTGCATCTCTTCAAAAGCATTACATGTTCAACTGTACAGCTTTTTCAACCTTGAAACATGTCTCTTGTAAAACGGTCAAGACAGACAAACACGGATCTCCCTCACACGTAGTAAGACGGAGATAAAACTCACATACAGAGAAAGAAAAATTAACTGTTATATTCCAGCCTACTGCTGTGGAACTACATGTCTCAGCATTAGACTAAATACACATTAGCTTCAACATGTTACTAACACTCAGTACTCCGGACAAATTTTTTCTCTTGAAATATTGAAGCATACTTGGAAGAACCTTTTTATCAATGTTACATACATTGTCAGAAAACAAAAAACAGCGTGCTTCTTATCTCAACACACTGAAATCTTTTACACAGAATAAGGGAGGGGCACATCTCACTCTTTAAGCTGCACAACATCAAACATACATTTTTAGTACACAACCTACTTGATTCATTGTTTTAGTCATTATATCATTTAGGTTGTGATACATTTAGCCTATCTACATATTTTGCAACTTTCTAGATCTCTTAACTTTCCTTTTCCACCTCAAACTATCTCTTGGGGTTTGGGCTCAATACCCCTTTGTTCTTGTCACATTACCACTTGCAATACCCTTGTTTCTTCATTAACACATATCAATACCTTATTCGGCTATCCCCGCTTTCTTGATAAATTACTTGCAGACCTTCTACTCCCCATACATCCTAGAAATCTGCGCATCATTTCTATGGGGGGTTGCTGTCATATATCTGCTTACTGTCTATATTCCCCTATATTGACAGTACTTTTGAGTCCCAATAGAGACTCTGGTCTAGTTTCTGTGGGTTGTCCCAATAGTGAATGTCCCGTTCTGTGGACTTCTATCAGTGAATGTCCGGGTCTGTGGGCTCCGTACACTAGATTCCCCTTTTGGGCTCCATACACTGGATGTCCCTTTTTGGACTCCTTATACTGGATGTCCGGTTCTGTTGGCTCTGTGCCCTAGAAGCCCCTTTTGGACTCCTTACACTGGATGTCCCTTTTTGACTTTTTACACTGGTTGTCCGTGCAGAATAGCCTGACAGCATCTGGAACGAAGGTCTGAAAGCTCTTTCTAAACTTCTTAACAAAGTTCTGGGGATGGCGTATCACACATGCACTCAAAATTCACTCATCTTTCAGAAATCTAATTACCAATACAATTACAATACACAAATTGTTAGTAACTGTATAATTCTGAGACTTACAGATCTGCGTGCCTGATACCTTAGACGGTCATGAGGAAGCTCTAAACATAGGAGCCTGACAAGTAGAAAATTCTACTCACCCGGGTTAGAGTCCTGTGTCCAGAACGACCTCCAGTTCTGTCTGTCCTTGGCTCAGGTCAGCAGTCTCGGTGTGGACCTCCAATGCTGTCGAATCTAAATCAGATTGTTCACCTGTAAGTGTCAGTTTATCAGTTATGAGCTCATCAGCTGGAGAGAATTACTTACACTGCATGGTTTGAGTGTGCAATAAACTCTGCTTTATTAGTTACAAGTCCCTATCTATATAGCAAAAATCACGTATTACAGAAAACTACGCCCCAAAAGGTTTTAACCACTCATGCTCCCTTTACACAGATGTTAGTACATTCTCTCATTATCAGACAGGAAAACTCCACAGGGGGGGTTGCTTATCTCCTGTCTGGTATGTCCAAGATTATAAGCATAGCCTTGCAAATAATGAATTACACCTACAAAACAGGTGCATCTAATTGTATTTAAGCTATAACAGAACAAAATGGCTATAAGGCAACAAGATGGCGTCAGCTTAGCAAAATCACATTTCTCAGTATTAACAGATGGAGAACATTTAGATTTTTTTATTTATTGAAATCAAATATAAAATTATATTTTCCAGCACAGTTCTTTCAAATAAATAAGGCTTCTGCCCAGCCCAGAAAATGATGGTGATGGTGGGTGGGGGGGAAGACTGATAGGTATAATATAGGTTATATAAATTATCTAGTACTATATGTTTAATGTATAATACCTAACATTGCACCTTATGTTATACATGTGGCGTCCTTGTGCCTCCATGATTAAATAGATTTAGTACAGTTTTCTATAATAGGAACAATAGTGCGTATTAAATGCAAAATTATGCAAATGCCATTTCCATATGCTGTTCCAAAATAGTGTTGTTAAATACCCACATGCTTTTCACACTTTTTCTTATAAGTTATTCACTCCAGTCATTTCACCACATTAAGTAACATGCATCCTTCACACAGTTCTATGTATAATAGTTACTGCATTAAGGCAGTATAAATACTCACAATCACAATGCAGACATCTTATACAATAATTTTACATCTTTAATAACATAATGTTACACACCAGACAGTTCAACATAGATGATATAATATCTGTGTTTAAGTACATATTCTCTGTTTGTATGTGTACATATGTTTGTATCTCAGATCCCATTACAATTCTCATGATACCAGATTATTTTTTAAATACAATATTACTACTTCCAGTATATAATCTATTCCGCACATCACTACATCTCCTATTCCACATGGCGCTACATGTCCTATTCCACACAGCGCTACCTGTCCTATTCCGCACAGTACTACATCTTCTATTCTACACATCACTACATCTCCTATTCCACATGGCGCTACATGTCCTATTTCACACAGCGCTACCTGTCCTATTCCGCACAGTACTACATCTTCTATTTTACACATCACTACATCTCCTATTCCACATGGCGCTACATGTCCTATTCTACACAGCGCTACCTGTCCTATTCCGCACAGTACTACATCTTCTATTCTACACAGCGCTACATCTCCTATTCTGCATAACACTACAGCGAGCACTACAATGTCTATTCCACACAGCACTACAACTCCTATTCCACACAGCACTTCTAAAACGTGTTCGTGTTTTGTTTTTGTGACAGGTTTTGCTAAAAAATCACCAAAGGTTTTGGGTTTGGATCTGGATTTAATTAAAAAATTTAAAAAATAGGTAAAATAATGTCATTTTGAGCTGTTTTTTCTCCTATATTACTATTTATAGCATTAACATTTTTTTTCCAATAATTTCTAGTCTATTTTCTAATGATCCCTTCACAAATGTCCCAATTGTCACCAAATTCGGACAAAGTTTGCACTCTGCAGCGAACTGTCTTTGTAATTCTGCCATTGTTGCATTTGCTTTCTTTCATTTAATCAGTCTATACGGCTCTCTAACTTCATCACTTAGCGTAAAGCGTCAGCCATCATATCTTCATCTCCACATGTATTCTTTGCCAGGGCCAAAATCTATCCTCTTAATTTCTCAGAATGTGGACTTTCAATTGTATTGTTAGAACATGTTTTAGACAACCAAATCTGCATCAATGTGAGTATTATGCATACCCACATGTGTGGGAAGGGCAACTTTTGGCCTATCTGATCTGTCTGTTTTACATGTTTCTTACACTTCACTAATAGAACATATAAATATATTATCTTGGGGACCACCTCCGCTGCAAGTCATGGGCAGTCCCCTTTAGCCCAGGGTTGGAGGAAGTTTCCCCCCGGGTTATGATTCTGCAGCCCTCACTCGCCATATAGGTCCCCTGGTTTGGTAAAGAAAGGCAGCATTACGGCACAGAGCATATAAGTAAAACAAGGTATGAAAACCCTCTTGGCTACGTTACAATTTTCTATATGCAGTCGCTGAATGTCAGAAATGCCCAGAAAAAAACCCTCCTACGCAAACACCTTTTTCTTAAATATAAATATCACTGAATGACCCTTTCAAAACTGACATTTCAGATGTCACTGCCTCGCACAAGATTACTTTCACTACAAAAATGTAAAATATTAAAACAAATAAATCTATTTCTTTATTTGATTCTGCTGCTAAAAGTCATACAGCAAAAGCACACTGTATTCCTCCACTAAATATACTACTTAGTTCAAAATGATATCTATCTCAGTCTATATACTAGTACTCTTATATATGCAATAACAACAACCAGTAGCCACTAGTCCATTTACTCTAAACTTTCTGAAAGATTGAAATTAAAAGCAATTTATCAGCAAACTATTCTAGCTGACTGATCTCTACAGAACTGTTGTACAATAATGACACAATTCTTTTGCTTTCTATGTCCCTCTTTCACGCTGAACGCTATTTTCACAGCAGAGCACTACAGTTAGCCTCCTCCCTACACGTTGTTTGTTCTAAAATGGCACTTGAGAAAAGGAGGGAGGGCTATATATACTGTATATAGGGAGTTTTGCAAAAATATTTCCTGGAAATTACTTTTTTCCTTGTTTTGGGATACGAAATTGTTGTGCGAAACTGAGTCATGACTCAGTTTCACTCGGATCCCCAACTTCAGATCTTGTCGAATTTCAACAAATCCGAACGACTCATCTCTAATTATAATACAGCACAATGTTATCTTAGCATTGCAATACATCACAGCAAAATCCTAGTATTATTACAATACAACCATGCCCTCATGATGACATCATCGTGGGGCATCTATTAAAGTGACAATTCTCTTCTTTACAAAAGGCTTATTGCATGTTTTTATTCTTTGATTTATAATAGGATAACTTAATGTGTTTTTTTTTCCATAAATTGGTGCAATTATACAGGATGAAAGAACCTAGAGTATTTTATTACCTTGGTTTATACAATTTTATTTCTGCAAATATACAGAATAACAGGACGCTCTCAAAATTGCCCACACTAAACTTATGCTGTGTCCAATGTATTGCAAGCAGACATTTTCATAGCAAATTCAATTGTTCTGCCATAGTCAATATATTTTTATTACAATAGGCAACAAGTAAAATGATGGTCTACATATCTCACTGGTAGTTGTGGGGATAACAGAAAATACTTTTTTTTTTTTATAATCCTGCTATTGTTTTTTTTTTAAGATTTTAGTTTTTTAAAATCTTTTAAAAAAATAATATTCCCATATTCTCAACATTTCTGCATTCATTCCACACAGGGTGTTTGCTTCTTATCTCATGCGTGACCTAATGCAGACAGCTTGCAGACAGTAGCTGACAAGCCTGACAAATAGATTGAGTACGAGGTAGGCAAACACTTATCAGTGAAAACATTACACTATATTAAAATCATTTTTTTCAGCTGACATTTCAAGTCACCAAGAGAATGGCAAAATGTATTTCCTAAAACTTCACAACTTCGCATTTAAATGGATCTTCGGACAACTTTATTATAATGGCTTTTACAAACCCTCATATATCATTTTACATATGGATTGTTTTTTTTATTCTTTTTCTATCTTCCACTGTGCTTTTCAGCCATGCATTACTGCAAAATTTCAGGCAAATGGAAATATGTTTTACTTTTTTAAATCTTAGAACTGTATCTACAACTTTTGAAGTGGTGTTACACATAGGTTACTCATTCTGTCTTCTGCTCATTCCTCTTTACACCTCCTCTCTGGGGGAACTCATCAGTTCCATCGGCCTCTAGTACCCCCTTTATGCTGATGACACTCAACTCTACCTCTTCTCAATTCCCTCCTCCCTTTTGGGGTGTCCGCCACCTCCTCCTGGATGTCCTTATATTTTCTGAAACTTAACATGGCCAGAACTGAACTCATTGGGTCTGAGTCATTAAGGAGAGCAAAGCATAAAAAAGGAGTAACTTTACACCTGGGCAAAACCATGTTACATTAGAGGAGGAGGTAAATTTAAACTGTTGGGACAGATTTATAGTTGGGGTAGGGCATGTTCTAAATTAACTTTAAATCTTAGTGTAAACATAAAGCTATCAAGTATATGTGTGCTACATGTTAAAACAGCCAGTATTTTCCTCATGTGCAAAATAATAAACTAATTTGCACCCCTTGCATTGTAACATGATTTTCCCTCCATCAAGAGTCTCCTCCCCTCGCGACCTCTCTCTTACTGTTGACAACACCACTACCTCCTCTGTTCCCCAACTCCGCTGCCTGGGTGTCATGCATTGTCTCCTCTCTCTACTTCGCCCCTCACGTTCAATCTCTTTTCCAATCCCTTTGCTTCTAGCTCCGCAACATTACCTGTCAAACCCTTCCCTTCGCAGGATGGCATCAAAACTCTTATCCACTCACTGATCATTTCTCATCTTGACTATTGTAACCTTCTACTTACTGGCTTCCCCTAGGAGGCCAGTAAGGCGATATTCACAGGGCAACAAATATTCGCGACAGGAAAGACTCCTGTCCGAATATCTTACCAATTTACTGGTGGCAGTCTCACCAAGAGAAAACAGAACAGGGATACTCTCTGTTTAGTTGATGGTCATTTCAGACTTCAGAAACGGTGTTTAGGAAAAGGAGCAACACACAACAACTCTCCCACAGAGCTGTCTACCGCACTGGTATGTACTAGAGATCCTCAGGCTCCATTTTCCGAAAACTGAAACCCCGAACATCGCCAATCTGCGTACCGAGCTGAGTTGGCTCGGTACTTTCCTGCTTCCTCGGATCTGAATCGAGGCAAAACATCATTGTTGCGTCAACAGATCTTGTGGGTTTTGGATTCCATAAATACCTCCCTCCCCAGTAGATCCAGCGCCATTGCTCACACAGAAACAGGGGTAGCAGTGTTCTTGTCACTCTCCAGTCTCCAGTGACATTGCTCAGTGCCATTGCTCACACAGAAACAGGGGTAGCAGTGTTCTTGTCACTGTCCAGTCTCCAGTGACATTGCTCAGTGCCATTGCTCACATAGAAACAGGGGTAGCAGTATTCTTGTTTTTCTCCAGTCTCCAGTGCTATTGTCAGTGTCATTGCTCATAAAGAAACAGCAGGGGTAGCAGTGTTCTTGTCACTTAAGTTTTGTTTATTATAGTGTTAGGGGATTTTGCCACCACCGTGGGAAACCCTTAATACTATAAATAGACCTAGTGAAATGAACTGAGTTCATTGCGTATCAGAGCTTCTACACAGTAGAAGCTGTTTGCGGCGGCTCTGCTTTTTTCTTTTTTTCTTCAATTAAGAATGAACAAGCGTGGATCTTACAAATCTGGGGCCCTCCTGGCTGAAGACAAGAAGACTTCAAGCAACAAGCGGGCCCCCCTGGCCAAGAAGAAATGAAGACTCCAGGCAACAAGGGGGGCTTTCTGCCCAAGAAGAAAAGAAGACATTGCAAGCAGGGACTTTTGGATACAAATACTTTTGGAACATTACAAGCAGGGACTTTGGATCTACAAATAATTTTTGGACTTTTCAAGTCGGATTTTGTAAATGACAAATTTATTTTGGACTTTTACAATCTGGACTTTGGATATAAATTTACTTGGGACTTGTTTTACAGCCATTTTAGGATTAAAAGCTGCCGACAACAGATGAAAACATCTGTGGTGAGTCAAGGGCATTTATTATTTTTAATAAAAATATATGGTAAAATGAGGGTGTTTACTGTCTTTATTGTGGGTTTATTTTTTTTTCCAAATGTATGTGGTTTTAACGAGGGTGTGGTGGTTTATTTAACATTTTCTTTTGTGGAGCTACAGGTCCCATCCAGCCGTGGGTGTCAGGGCATGTTGGCACTTGTAGTTCTCCAAGTGCCAACATGCCTTGGCTGCCATAGGTATGCAGGTGCTTGTAGTTATACAAGTAGCAGCATGCCCACACTATTTATGGCACCCTGGCTGGCTGGGGCTTGTAGTTCCACAAAACAAAATGGCGTATTTATTTTTTCCTACTTTTATCGCTGTTTATTACCCAACACCAATTGCCCAGGGGTGTAGGAAGAGCCCTAGTGCTTTCAGCACTGGGCTGGTTTTTCCTAGAGGGGGGGTCACTCATTTTTGTCGGCGGACCCCACTCCCTAGGGAATCCAGCCCAGCGCTGAACAGCCTGGGGTTGGTTTGTCATTATGGCAGGGGGACCCCTGCCGCGTGTCCCCCTGCTATAGTGCCACCAACCCCGGCTGGTTTGCCTAGTGCTGGCTCCGTGAAAATCGGGGGCACCCCATGCAAATTTTCAGTTGAGGGCTCAAACTCTTGACCGTGTGGGTATTTATTTACCAGAGCCTGTGTTTGGTCATGGACAATTGTATGTCGCATTTTCACGAGTACGGAGAAGCAGTGATGTGAAAGTGCAGGTTATAAATACTGCCCTTCAAGGAAGACTGATTGAGCACAGCGATAAGGTGTTTAGCAGAAACGTTGTGCATCGAGAGGTTTTAGAACAGTAAGACGATGGAGAATAAGAATGTGGCGATGAAGATGAAGGATGAGGTGATGGAGAAGAATGATGAGGTGGTGACATGTGGACAAAACCACGTTAAAAAAGGGCGCTTACGTCGGGAAGTAACGCTCTTCCCCTGAGGAGGCCTGGGCTAGGCCCAAATGCATGACAAGAACCTTTTTAACACCTTAAGTAGCTTGATTTGACTAGAATGCATGAGTATCATGCACGGGTTAACTTGTGTACTTATAAATATGTATAAATGTTACTACTTAATCTCTCACAAATCACCAATACAATATAATAGTCATTTTAATTTGTTTTTTCATTTTGAACTACAATGAATTTGACTACAGTTCAAAATTAAAACAAATTGAAATGACTATTAAGACTATAAGATTAGCGCTGTGTTCCCCTTTCTTTCTTTAGAGATAGAATGTAGTTGTACACTTTAAATGAGACTTGTCCAACAAAGACACACTCTGAGTAATGTGATACACTTCACACACGGTGCCACCAAAGGTCAAATCATTATGAAAACTGGTAGTATGTAACTTGTTATTACCAAGTCATAAAGTTTGAGCAAAAAATAATCACTTATTCACATTTTCATCAACCTTGCTCTATTCTTTGGGGCAGATTCAATTCCCCACGTTGTTCTTTAATGCAAAAATCAGCCTTGAAATTACTGTAGTACCGATAATAGTGCGTGCGGAATTGAATCTGCCCCTTTATGTATACTTGTTTTCCCCACTATCCAGAGCTGCGGAGTGCCCTACGAAAAAACAAAGATCAGGATGATGAGAGTGGTAGAGATGGGTAATATATACAATGCATATATTTTTCAAATTAACTAATTTACCAATATTATGTCCCTTTAATTAAATCAGCTCTGCTTTGCCCTCCTGTTTGTGATATTAATTAGGTTCAATCCTTGCTAATATTCTCAGAGTTCCATCGGCATAGAGAACATGAAAGCCGCTTTCACCAATGTAAGGAGGCAGGACTGTCTTACATTCTTATTGATGCCATCCAGCTGTGATATTCTCCTCAACTTGCTTCCATTAGGCAAATGTGACTATAATTATCCTGCACAGCATGAAATATTATTTCTAATAGAGAGAATCTGTTAATATAAAGAAGGAGAATGGAACCCCTCTGAGGAACTTTACACATGCTAAATATATGCTATCATTTTAGCTACAATAATGCAGTTGTTCGATGTTGTAACAGACACACACTTTATTTACGATAAAAATGGGTGTAGGTAAAGTAAGTTCAATTAGGCTCTGATATAGAGACACTCACAGAAGCACACACAAACACACAAGAATACTTTGCTCCTTTACATTTCATTTTATGAACAAACCCATATTAAATTGATAGCTTGCACACACAGAACTGAAATAATTGGATTCGTACCAAATCGTTAGAATGATAAGCTTATCCGAATATATTTTGTGGTCCCCAGAAATCTTTCAAAGGGCGTAGTCAGTAGTTAGGTTTATTCCAGTCACTTAATAGCTAAAAAAATAAAATGCATAAAAATACTGATTAAAATTGCATATTCATTAAAAAAAACATAGGCAAAAGCTTATCTGGAAGTACAAACAACTCCCAGCATTGCTGGATCTAGTGGAAGCCCAGTGATCCTTCTGCATCCCAGCTTCCACATGTCCTGTGTTCACTTTTTCCATTTGTTCTGTTTATTGTGGCACACTAATATTTGTTTTTCATTTGCCTTTTTCACTAGAATTCAATTTCCTCCTATTAATCAATTTAACAGTTTAATGATATTTGATTTAAATGTCAATTTTACTGCATTTAGCTTCCAAAAAGAATAGCAACTGTCTTTTTATTAATCTGGTTTTAGCGGGATTTTCGCTTCATGTTTAAATAAAAATGTCAGTCCTATCGCTAATTCACCCCTAGGCTTTCTGACATATAGAATATTCTTGGTCCAATGACAGTGTACATTTTAATTAGACGTTGTCACCTCCACCACCAGCATCAGCATCAACAACAATAAAGGCACAGGGAGCAGGTGTATAGATCATGTTTAAACCTCTTTGTGTTGCCTGACACAGAGGTAAGAAGCCATTCAGGTTGTCGCCTCAGGTTAGCTTGGAAGATTGTGCATAATGATCTTTCGCCAACAAACGGCATCCACACAGCAATGCCATCACTAACTAAATTGTTGGTGATTACATTTCTGTGCATCTGGCTCATTGCAGACCACAGTAGCTGTGGCACAGGAATGTCACAGAATGCTTTTAGTGGGGAATTAAAACGGGTGCAGTCATTCCTCAGCCATTCTATGAGAAAAATCCCTTCTGCCAATACAGTGGCAATTTTACTCCATTGCTCAATTTCCACATATTATTGGAGCAGTGGATGGTACTCACGTAGTCCAGATAACCAGGAAGAAATGCATACTTTTTAGTAACAAACATTTTCATTCCATCAATGTCTAAGCTTTATATGATAAATCTTTCTTCATCTGTAGCATCACTGATAAATTTCCAGTGACTCCTTCATTATGAGGTGATCAGGTGATTATCAGAGGCAAGGTGAACATGCATGGCGGTTGGGTAATATATTTGTATTTGTTTTTTGTTTAACATATGGAACTTTACTTTGGTCCTGTAAGTATTAATGTGCATAGGGCACTATACTTGCCACAATGCTGCATCTCATTAATCTAATTTTCCCAATGCAACTAAAATTTTTCTAATCATGATTTTCAAAATAATGTATAACATCTTATTTCTCTCTAATGCTACACATTTTAGAGAATTTAAAGTGTTTAAAGTAAGGGACAAAAGGTTATTCTTACTAAAATGTGTTTGTTCTACTTGCAGGAGACAGCGCCTTCCCTGGCTCCTCTCTCCTATTTTACATCTTGCCATAGAGCAACAAGTTGTATAAAATTTGCTACATCCCTCCACCAGGTCAGTCATTTAATGACTATTTTGGCCTTCTCAAAGCCCATTTTCGTTGCCTTGATTGTCTGGAGGAGCCCTAATGTATGTGTCAGATGCTGTATGTGACATTATTTGTGTGTGTGACATTCTTCATAAAATTGACATTATGAACAGAATACTTATTAAGGAGGAGGTGATGATTGTGTTGGAGGAACCAGGAGAACCTTCGCCCATGAAACAAAACCAGAGTTTTCAAAATGATGTTGTTCAGCAATATTTCATTTCTAAAAGCAAATTAAAAATATCTATTTTCATCCACACTGTCGGCATACTTTTCTATTTTATATTTGTAACTAGAAAATCTGCCAACTGATTACGAAACCATGGTCATCTTTTGGGTTACATTTAGATCAATTATGTATACATACATTTTATAGCATTTCCCCCCAGGGTCAATGGTAGATAATGTTAGATCCATGAGCTGTGAGGCTTGAGGGGCATTAGCAGGTGGTGAGGTCTCTACTCCCTTAGGTTCAGACTCACTGAGGCTGGGGAAACCAGCCTATGGAGAATGCCAACCTCCTCTTGTGTTCTTTTTGTGCACTCATAATGGCATACCTACTAGAGGGTTTCACAGATTCCAATCATGCTGTTAGTGGATTTTCTTGCTTCCACTTTCCATACTTCCAGCAGGTGGACAGATGGTGACCCTGCAGACCCAGAATATAAATATATATATATATATATATATATATATATATATATATATATGCCTTTTAGATCTACATAAAATAACATGTATTTAAATATTCTTATTTCATTGTCCATAAATTGTATATTTTTTTCAAATTAAGTGACTGCATTATATGTAAACAGTGTGATTATACATAATTATACATCTAATAAGGTGTTAATATTGAAGGTGCAAAAGTGTTTGTTTGATACAAATTTGGCAGTCAAAGAACAATCTCAGTGACCAATACATAGACAAACAATACATACATAATAAAGTAGTAATAATCATGTTACAAATAAATGAAAACTGTTCCTAATGGGCATGTGGCAGAACACCAGAATTACACAATGAACAATGAATTACACAACATTACTGTATTCATGTAGAATATGATGTAAGGGATAGTGTACATTTAAAAATACAGCATACTCTGCATTATATATTTACAAATAAGCGTCATTTATGCTATACATATCTATATGTTCTGGGTTGGTTTAGGTGTAAGCATATATGATATATTCCTGTCATACACTTGCTGCATTTGCTACTGTTGCAGTGCTGCACATATCTTGTGTCCGACTGAGTATATCCACGTAAATAAGCTTTTTTTGCATGTGTCAATTTTAAGCGTATTTTTTACCCCATATGTGTCCCCCATTAATCATGAGCCTCTCAGTGTCTGAGTGCTGTGTTGTCTATCTGCTCCTCTGTCTGGCTCGGGGACTTTCTAGTTACACAGTTTGCACTCTGGTTGTACAGCTTCTACACTCCAGTGGGCTGAGCAGCTATGCAGGCACTTGTTTGTGCTTGCTATGGTTCCTCAGGGTATGACACCTAACCCATGCCCAGGTCATCCTCTTTCACTCGTTCATATCCTTTCAGCTAGGGCATGCTGTGAACTGTAGTTTTCAACACCTGAGAATGCATTGGATTGTCACCCTACTGCTGAAAACTCCTCTGTTGTCAAACATGCATATCAATAGCAGAGTTGTTTATTGTAGTTGCCCTAGCATATGATAAATCTCTGATTTCTACACTATACATAGGTATATTTATAGAGCTGCTTTGTGTCGTAATTGAGAACAGCAAAAATATGCCATTCTGCCTGGTGATAGACAACATGACTTAAAGCAGGAAAGCCAGAGAGAAAAGGCAAAGTGTTTAGAAAAATCTAGATAGCATGTGCAAACCAATAAAACAGTAATCTGAAGGTGGGAAAGCAATTGAGTGGAGTGAAATGACCAGTTCTAGCTTGGATTCAATCCTTAGTAAGCACTAAGAAAACAGAAAACTAAGTGCCATGGGGAGACTTTAGCTGCTGCTGAAGCATCTTTAGACTTTCTTTCTTCCAGTGAATGACTTGATAAAGCAGAATCTTGATTGACAACTCTACTTCCAACCTGGCATAACTGACAATCACTGCGACTCTGTGAGAGATGGTCTAATTTCTTCCACTATTCAACTTTACTGGTAAGATAACTATTCAGTTGCCTAGTCTACTATAGGAGGGCTTAGTATTCCATACAAGAGATGACTTTTAACCAGAAAGGGCGAATATTTGTGTAAGCATTGCTATAATAGGGGCCACGCAACATACCAGGAGTGGACATATACATGTAGACACATTACTTAAATAGGGGCCACACAGCTGCCTTATAATGACATGTAGGACTTGACCCTTTAAAAACTTTAAAATAGTGAAAACACTTCATATTACCACTACCACAGTCACAGCAAGCGACCATCTGCTGTGGAACAAACAAAGGATCTAGCACCAGCTGCGTAACTGGCTGAAAGCATACTTAATATGGGCAAAGTATAAAAGGTTATTACTAAAATCATTGCCTGTTTCAAAATTGCTCTTTGAAACAGGTGTATGAGAGTAGAATACAAATTTTACGGAGCACAGCAGTAAACGTCCACATCAGTGGCAGCATCACACAGAGCTTTGAGATGTTCGGCATTATCTAAACAGACTGAAGACAGAGCAAGGTTAATATAACGTGTACCAGACAGGCTTACATATGATACAGCATCAAGCACCTTATCGAGTACTTGTCTTTTCAAAAACAGACAAGTGTAACTGTTCATCGCAAGAAATCTTCACTGCAATAGATTTTAATAACAGGAATTAAATTAAATGATAGAACTCGGAGAAGACGTTTTGGTTGTTTGAAAGTCGAATGAAGAATAAAATACTAACTTCAGTTTCTTACAGGGTACTCTCTATCCTGGCAACTATTTCACAACACTGGGAGACAGCAATACTAACCACTGTGACATTTATGTAGCTCAACTAAGGTTAGCAGGCTTTAAAACACAGATAAATTATATAAGATTTTGCACACATCATGATTTAATTCCTGGGCAATTATATTCCATTGGCGTAATGTGTTCATTGAAGGTCCACTCACCACAGGTGTTTTAAGTGCCTCCACCTGGATTAATATAGACTCGGTTTGGCCCAGGTAATAAATTAACTCTTCACTCACCAAGGAGCAACCACAGAATATCACAATCATTGGAGGGCTGGCAAATTTTAGCCCTGGTGGACTCGGCAGCCTATTAGAAACATTTTAAAGGGAAAAAAATGCAGGTGGCCCAGTGACACAGCCCAAGGTAGCCCACAATGGGACTGGCCCGGGGGGGCAGATGCCCCCCTGACCCCCTGCCCAGCCAGCCCCTGATCACAATACTGGTCATAGATGGTAGAATGCAGCATTCATACGCAAGAAGGAATATTATATATTGTATTGGGCGGGGTACGTTTTTCCGGGTACAATAATGTCGACAATACTTACACCGACATCAAAATTCCGATTAGTATAAGGGCAGAAAAGGAGAAAATAGAGACTTATATAACAGACAGACGACATTCCCCACACGCTTCATTCCCAGCAGATCTAAATTGCGACTGTATAAAATATCTACAGTGCGAATGACGTCACTTACAATGGGGATAGTGAGTGCCAGGTTTTACTTCTACTGACATATAAAGCTATCAACAAAACTGCAATGACATACATCTCTTCACTTGTCTCTCATCCACACTCATTATCTGCTACCATTCCCAGTTACAGGACTTTTCCGGGCTGAAAGCACTCTGTGAAATATCCTTCAAAGTCAGCAAATTGGATATGGTCATTTTAAATCAATATCTAACAAATCTATTGACTATGTCTGAAGTTATGCGAATAGCACGCTATGGTGTGGAGGAACGTACCTAACCACAACACGTGTAAACACTTATACACGCATTTACACGAACGCATACACAGGTAATTAGTTAACATTATAATTTGTTTCAACACATAGTTATTTGTAATGAAATGTAGTAGAGTTTATGGTGAAATATTATAATGTTATATACACATTAGTGAGATTTAGGAGTCAGGTCAGAGGAAACATATTATGTCTGGTATCATTCTAATCCCCTATTTATCCGAAGACGTCCGGTTTAGTCGCCCAAGGGATCGCACCTTGCGTATGCAAGATATGAATTATAGGGAATAAATTATCTGAAATGGTATTGTGTGTGTAATGTAAATAGACCGGTTTGAACTAGTTCTTGGCAGGAAGATTAGTATGTATCTTCTGGAGAGCTGACCCCCACCCTTGGATTGCATTGTTTGAACTGGCCAATGACCTGCATTACACTGGACCATCCTGAAGCCTGAACATATGGAAACATGCCAACTCATCTGTATTGTTTTCACTGTATCACTGACTGTATATAAGCAGGGGCTCTGGGACCAGTAGTCAGTCACATTGACCACAGACTTTAGGACTGTATGCTGGATCCAGGGCGCCTGCAATAGTAACGGCTGTACTTATTTTATTTGAATTGTCACTCTGCTGCTTTTTGCTATTAAATCGCATTGTGCTTTGGAACCACATCGCTGGAAGTGGACAATCTTTATTGGATAGCAACTAGACGTACATAACACTTCCTTACACTACAAAACTTTCGTCAATCTTATAAGCATTCCTTGATAACCCACCTCTTCATACAAGCTTATCAAATTCCTGAACTACCCTCTTAACCATATTTAAGTTAGTTTTGCAGACTACCACCCCCTCTACCTGATTACAACCTCTGTACACAGTTCACATAAAAACTTACATGTGTTCTCTTTCTATACTCAAACAATCCTCTGACTTCCAGACTAACATTGCTGTGTGACTGGATCATACAGTCCACTAAGCGCTTTTTACCCTTGCAATCTGGCTGGACCAATAAGCAGTATGTGGCATTTAATCCCATGTTTCAAACTCCTATTGCCCCAGAGATTGTAAACTTGTGAGCAGGAAACTCTTACATCTTTGTCTGCCTGTTAATACCCGGTTTCATTTTATTACTGTTTTTGTTCCTAACTGTAAAGTGCAACTGTAATGGGATTCTCTAGTGCAGAGCTTGAAATAACAGACAGACACACTTATATTCAGTAAATGCAGTTGTAGACACATTCTTAAATTATCGGCCCAGGGAGCCGTATTGTCTTAGTTTCAGACACCCTATAATTTGATAGTCAGATGGACTGGACACCTGTCTTAGTTCTGGTTCCACAAGAGGCTAATGAGTTGTTTACAATTTACCCTTTTATAGTTCTAATAAAGCCCTGGTCTTTCTGAACGTCACAGCAGCTACATATATGGTTATATTAAAATAGCAAGCTTAGGCATTTCTCTAAAACATCTTGCCAGCCATTCCCTGTACCTTCATGTGACTTCCTGACCTAAAGCACAGACACATTGTCAAACCAAACGTCACTTGCACTTTAATTATTCTGCATAAGTCACATGCACTTTGAACCATCTACTGACAGCTGCGGAAGTTTCTGGCTCGAGATAAATAAATGTTAATAATAATGGGCCTGATTCATTAAGGAGAGTAAGGCAACAAAATGAGCACGTTTTCTTCTGGACAAAACCATGTTACAATACGAGGGGTGCAGATGAGTTAATTATTTTGCACATAACAAACATACTGGCTGTTTTTCATGTAGCAAACAAATACTTGATAGCTTATTTGTACAGTGAAATTTAAAGTTAATCTAGGACATACCCTACCCCAACTATAAATCTGCCATCACATTTTAATATTACCTCCCCCTCCAATGCAACATGGTTTTGCCTTACTTGCTTACTTTGGCTTAACTTTCCTTAATGAATCAGACCCAATGTGGGTGTAGTTGGCACACACCTCCTCATTTGATGCCCTCTTTTGCCAAGTACACCCTGATGCTGCCGGTCCTCCGGGTCATTACATGACGATATTCAACCAATAGCTGCTTTAATATTGGTGGCCTTACAGTAGCCACATGCACTTTATGGCTTACTGTAGCCACCACCAGCTGCAATTACTATTCCCGTATCTTATGTATCAATTGCTACCCACAGCTCTATGCTCATTTGGGCAGGGCCATTTTTACCTTCTGTGTAATGTAATTGTATGTTACTTATTTGTATCATGATCCTCTCAATGTACAGAGCTGCATAATATATCGGTGCTTTATAAATAAAGGATAATAATAATAATAACAACCAATAATAACAGACTGTCTAGCACATTTATCGTGTGAATACATCTAGCACTTTAACGACATCCATCTCAGACAAATGCAAAAGTTAGAACATATTACCATAAGCGATGTCCTTTAATTGCTAATTACATCTTTGATTTAGGGTGCAGATAATCAGACATCTGTCGGAACATAAAAAATCAAAACAACTGTACAGAATCCATCAAATTAATAAACAGCATAATTAGGATTGCAAACCGTGTTTATCAATGCGGAACCTCCTTAGCTATAACTATCTATCAAGAGCTTCCTAATGAACAGGATACCACAGGGATGGAATACATCTCTTTAGTAATTTTATCCCTGAGTTATTTATATATACCATTATATATTATTATTACATTTATTTATATAGCACACGAATACTGTGCAGGGCTTTACAATTGGGAACAAACACAATAATAAGTCAATACTGAGTAGTAACAGACAGACAAAGAGGTACGAGGGCTCTACTCAGAAGCTTACAATCTATATGAAAATAGAAGTATGATATATGTGGTTATGTGCCACATATTGCATATTTGTCCAACCAGATTGCAACCATAATGTTGTTGCAATGGATAGTAGGTTGTTTGAGTATAGAGGAGTGTTAAAGTCAAACAATTGTATGAAGTCCTTCTAAATTAATAAATATTGGTAGTTAGTTTCCTGTGTGATTGTGATTAGTGTACAATGGCGTACAAAATTTAATTTAATTATACAATCACATAGGAAAACACAGTAAATACATTTACATTCATACCTACATTTGTAAATAGTTCACTTATATTAAAGTTTCCAACTCACATTCTTCCATCATTAAGACTTAGAGAATTTATTACACAAAGGTAAACCTACATTAAAGATATGTATTGTTCAGGTTATAAGAAATGTATTGTGCTTGGTTTTGTATTAATCCATATTTCACCAGCAGGAATCCGGTATCATCGGAAAAGTGATCGCACATTGCGCTAGTTGTGATTAGTATAAGATTTATACTCGAAAATACTCTGTTAATGGGTTAGTTTAAACCAGATTTTTGGTGGTTCCCTGAGGCAAAACGTACACGTACACAGCTGTTGGAGTGAGTTGCCCCTACCTTTGGAGAACCATCATTTAACGGACCTATGACCTGCATTACACTGGACTATCTTAAACCCTGAACCAATGAAGAACGATCTTAGTGTTAACTTTGTGTACATTGAGACATCATCAACCTAAACTGTATAAAACCAGGCCACTGACACAGTAACAGTCTCTCTTTCACCACACAGACTTCAGGATTGATGAGCTGTTACTGGATCCAGTGCGCATGCATATGTATCGGTTTTACTTTGTTATATTTTGCTATTAAATCTTTTTGTGTTTTGGACCCACACTAATCGCAACAGACAATCCTTATTGGTGACAATAATTGCAGACATTACAAGAGAATGAGTGTAAGTTTTACATGAACTATGTAGAATGGCTGTAATCAGGTAGAAATGCCACAAGATGGTATGAGCTTGCCTAAAGTGGTGGGTTTTCAAGGAACACTTGATGGTTTGGAGACTAGGGGAAAACTTTCTTGTAGGAGGTAAAGAATTCAATATAGAAAATATATTTCATGTAATATTCTAAGCTTTTGTGTCATTTTCATAGATATAACTTTATATTTTCTGTAACCAGAAAAAAACTGTATGTGATTTACTGTACGAAGAAATACTTGAAATGGCCAAGGTCATGGGTTCTATTCAGGCCAGGTCGCTATCTGTGTGGAGTCTGTATGTTCTCCCTATGTTCTTGTGAGTTTCCTCTCACACTCCAAAAGTATACTGGTAGGTTAATTGTCTTGTGCACAAAATTAAGCTGTAACTAATAATATACTACACATTAGCCAGATTTTACATAGTGGGTCAGGGGTGGAAGGCTAAATAAGTACTGCTTTTCATTTTGAAATATTAAGAGGTATGTCACAGAAACCAATTAGATATTTGCTTTCCTTCTGTAAATGATTTCCATATCATAATCATAAAATAAAAATATATATTTCACTATTCAACCAACAGCCCTATGAGATACTTCCTCCCCCCAATAAATAAAATAAATAAAAATAAAATAAAACAAAATATATTCCCCCTAAAACGGCATATGTAGTCAAAACCTAAAGTTGTCCTGGTTATGTGGGTAGGAACCACTGACTCATGAAGTGGTTAGGTAAAACAGCTCTATCTATAATTTGTCACAATCTAGATTTTCCAATGACAACCTGTGTGTTCCAAGGTGTTGTTAAGTGTTCGCAATCCATGCCAACACTATTGGAACTTGTAGCTCCACAACAGCTGGTGAGCTACAGATTGCTCTGCTCTAACATAAATTATAGACCTATTGTCAAGTTTATTTAGCCCAAGCAGGCCTCTAAAGGTGAATGTGCCCTTTATAGTACACTTGACCTGCAGACTTATGATTTCTGTAATTAAATAACTCCTTGATGTCTTCTTGAGATTTTTCTTTTCATTTCCTAAACATTTCAGGTTGCATTATTATCATTCAAATCTATCATTATGTTCAAATAATGAGTTTCTTACAGATATGCATCTGAATAATTAACATTACACTTTTGTTTGCTTCTCTAAAAATACAATTAGTTAGCTCATTTTTAATGATCATTTTGCATAGCTTCCTTTCTCTGAAATAATCATACTTAAATAATTGGATAAAGAGTTAAACACATTTTGACCTTTTGGATTTTCCTCATAATTAAGCTGGAGAAAGTCAAACCAAAGTCCATAGCTGTAAGAAAGTTATACAGGGGGAACTTGTTATAAAGAGAACAGACTGACATTGTTAAGGAACAATGTGTCATCAAGCAATAAAAAATATTTCTACAATATTCAGTCAATTTTGATTCTCAGAGACCGAAAATCTAATTCAATATGCCCCTAGTGCTTCAATTGCCAACAGAAAATGAAGGAAGCCATGTTGTGGACTTAACCAGTGTCTCATAGATATTAGTGTGACACCAACATCATGCGTAAAGATGCATGCCTCAATGACAACGTTAAACTACATAACTCAGCGAGCAGACAGACAAAAGCGGGAAAAGAAGGTGCCAAAAGGGAGAGGTGGAGTCAAATCTGAGGAGGTAGATAGAGGAAGATGTGAGAGAAGCTGTGGAGTTGAGATACAAATAAATAAAGATTGCTAGAGAAAGGGAGTGAACGGAGCTGAGGAGCTAAGGAGAGTACTTGTACTGGATCCAGAGTTTACCATTTGGGACAGCGTTGCACCCCACTTCAGCAGATTCAGGATAATTAGCCCAACAGGTTAAAGAGTGGAGCGACTTCAGATGAGTAGTAACAGCTATTTCATTGCTTTTATGAGCTACAAACATCTCAGTGGGGAGAAGATTCTAGGGATAGAGAGATTAGTTCTGTGATGCTATGTATCAATATCATTGTTATATACTGAGATATTGCCAATGGTGAAGAGTTAGGGATAGAGGAGAATAGCCCTGAGGAGGATTGCATTTGTTGCTTTGAATTTGGAGTTCTAGTACTACTTGCTTGTGGCACTGCAGCTGCAAAAACGAACGTTGGAGAGATATTGTATGTGGCAATTTTGGCACGGACATTGAGGAACAGATAATTGCATGCAGATTGTGAACATTTAATAAGCAAAATTATGTGCTGAAGAAAGTCAATATTTCAGCCTCTTTAACAGCTACCTGGAAAGGAAATGCTACAAAAGCCCATGAAGTTCCAACACAAGAAATTTAATTGTGCTAAATTGCATGCTGTTGGGTGGGGCACTTTAGACAGGGGCGCCCCTAAAGTGTACCATGGCTATAATTTTAGACACAGACAATACTGTGTGCACTACTGTTAGGTGCAGGCAGCTCCCCCTTCATTAGTAGAGCAGTGTGAAGGAGGATATACCTCCCAACTGCCCCTGTAGTCAGGACAAAGTCCTGCCTGAGTGGGTCAGTCCCCAAACTCAGGACTGCCCCACCAGAATCAGGACAGTTGGCAGAATGTCCTGCTCTCTCCTACCTGTTCTTCCCGCTTTCAATACTTGTTGCTGCCGCTTGGGTCCTAAGCTCAGTTGTGCTTGTCTGGATCCTGGAATTTTGGTTCCCTGTTTGGAAATAGAATAGGTACATGACATATAGAAATATCAGCAATGAGTGAACACAGTAGGCCTCCCTGCCTCTATGCAGTCCGACATTAAATCAAAACAATGCATGTTTTATTATTAGTGCCCCTTTTCTGTAACTAGCCCGACTGTAAAATAATTTTATTCATCTTTAGTAAAAAGACCCATTGCCCCCAAACAACCCCAACATTAAATTAATTGTAATCACATTTATTAAATAAACCAATTTCCTACCATACATTAAATAACTTGCATTCACTTTTAAGAAATAGCAATCCTTTTTCCAAAACTCTGCCACACATTTATTAATAGCGCCCAAACCACCCCAACATTAAATTAATCATCCCACCCTACATGCCCTCACACACATTAGACTGCCACAAGCCCCCCGCTGCCCTCATAACCCCTTATACTGAGTGGAGATGTGACTTTCGCAAACCAGTGAACACTTCTAAAAATTGCCCTTCTCAACCTCTATCTCATTTTACCAATTTCTCTCCAAAAAATGAAATGTCATTTTTGCACAGGTCTGCAAATCTAGAACATAGCTGTGTCTGCTCTGTATTTAGCAAGTAACACCCTTGTTCCAGCCAACTCTCCCATGCAAATGTATGCTTCTGCGCAAACACAGCCATCTTGATCTCAAACCATGAACTTTAACTTGAGCAATCTTTTCCCCACCGGTCCTGGATCTGTTCAACATTTTCTTTTTATGCTATCCCCATATTAGCTTTATTTCTGATAAAGAGATCGAAAAATAGCTTTTAGCTCCCCCTTTATATCCGTCTTCTTTTTATGTACTCAAGCAGTTAATGTTCCTTGGCACTAATTAGATCTTTTTCCTGTGTGTGTAAATTTTTCTCCTCCATGACGTCTATGCAGGGAATGTGCTTTGTCGGAAAACCTGAATGATGTACAATCTTCGTCCAGCTCTGGCTTTTAAGACCATAACTCAACTAATTTTAGCTTAATTAGTTTTAATAATAAGGCAAAAAAATTAGAACATTTGTATTATGATATGTGAGAAAGAGTTCACTCCTGCAAAAGTAGTGCTGGGAATTGGTTTATTGTACTAAAATGTGTATTTTTACTGATTTTGTTGAATGACATTCCTTGTATGTGACCTCTTATAAAGGACGGCTGTATTGATTCTAAAGAAGAACATTAGTGAGGGAGATAGAAAAAAATAATTGGAAAAGGCCTAAGGGGTATATTTGCTAAACTGTGGGTTTGAAACAGTGGAGGTGTTGCCTATAGCAACCAATCAGATGCTAGATATCATTTATTTTGTACATTCTACAAAATAATAGCTAGAATCTGATCAGTTGCTATAGGCAACATCTCCACTTTTTCAAACCCGAAGTTTAGTAAATCTAGCCCAAAGTGTTTGTTATAGAGTTGTTTTATTAGAGACCTATCAGTGCTGCACCATACCCAGAGTCCTATTCAGGCCCGCCTCCAGAAATTTTGGGGCCCAGTACAATTCTAACAGGCAGGGCCCCCCTCCTTCTTTCTCTCACCCCACCCACATTTTCAAATGATTCTCCACCCAACATATGCCCCCCCCCTATTCTCTTCAGTCGCCCCCACATCCCCAGTTTTATCTAACCCCTGCAGTAGAATACTTCCATCTCTGTTTATTCTTGCTGGCTATCTTTGGCTCCTCTCTATTGACAGCATTGTGACGTTATTACTTATATGACGTCAGCAATGCTCTGAAATCTAACATTTGGAGATTCCCCTCTAAAAATCCTGCGTCTGCTCCTGGGCAGCAGTGAAGCCTGGACAGCATTCTGCATCAGACATCAGTACATCTGGACTGCAGCCTTACCAGCCAGACAACCAGGAGGAGGTATTTTTATTTTATTAATATCAAGTGTGTGAGGGGCTAGAAAGTGGAAATGGGGGGGGGGGGAGCAGTAAGCTGTAGCTTTACCTAGGGGGTTAAGAAACCTTGTAGCGACCCTGCACCTCTTATAAAAACTTGGCATCTCTCATTATCCAACTACCAGATAATTGTTTGATATCACTGAATAATCTTTGTATCTTCTCCATGTGGTCCTGATTTTTTTTTTTTCTGCTGTTAGATTCTTTGGTCCTGATTTTGGCTTGTTTAGACTATGAATCCATTCTTATGTTTCTGACATTGGCATGTATATGACCTAGGACAGTGATGGCTAACCTGTGACACTCCAGGTGTTGTGAAACTACAAGTCCCAGCATGCTTTGCCAGCTATCAGCTAGTTATCTACTGGCAAAGCATGCTGGGGTTTGTAGTTTCACAACACCTGGAGTGTCACAGGTTAGCCATCACTGACCTAGGACATATGCATGTGCCTCTAACGCTTTGGCTCACCCTGACTTCTCAGTGCTCGATCCTGTGCTTTCCAATACTGTTGTGGTGACAAGAATACTTTTTATGCTGCAGCAAAATCCAGTACCTTATGTCTAGTACCCGAACTGGAATTGCATCTGACGATTACACACAGTGGACACTAGTGGTCATGAGAATAAAGCCAAATAAAAAACAAACTCACTAGCAATTAGTGACATAACAGACATAGGTTGCACTACAGCACAAACCTCTATCACAACTTCACTATTAATAGGGCAGGTATAGTGTCTCTTCCCAATTTTCCTTCAAACTAATCTCTGTAACCTCTTCCATTTTTTATCCCACTGGACTACAGAGGATTAAGAAAGTTTTGTAACAGGCTGCAGTATGTGGATCAAGAACAAATATTTAATTTTAAATAAAATATTAAAGTGCAGTTTGTTTTTATTTTTTGGTATAATGAGCACAGGGGTCTCAACCTTGACCCCACAGCTAAGTGGGGTCTGGAAGGACCCCAGTGCTTTTCACATGGGTCTATCTTCTGTTAGGCATAGGAAGACTGATTATTGTGTCCACCACATCACAGCAGAAGAAAATTACTTTTCCGCTATTATAGTCAAATATCTTAAAATTAGAGATGCTCAGATTCGGTTTTCTGAAAACCGAGCCCACCTGAACTTAGGGGATCCACGTAGGCTCGCGAGCCAGCTCGGTATCTCCGCTCATCCTCGGCAAAACCGAGGATGAGAATGAAGGCAAAATGTCATTGTTGCGTTGTCGGATCTCGCGGGTTTTGGATTCCATATGTGCCTCCCTCGCCAGGAGATCCAGCTCCATTGCTCACACACAAACAGAGGTAGCAGTGTTCTTGTCAATGTCCAGTCTCCAGTGCCATTGCTCAGTGCCATTGCTCATACAGAAACAGGAGGGGTTGACAAAAATTGACTGGAAATGATTGGAAATGAATGTTATTGAGGTTAATAATAATGTAGGGATAAAAAAGGAGAGCCAAATTATGTGATTTTAGCAAAAAAAAATAGGGATTTTTGAGAAAAAAACAGGGTCCAAAGCCAAAACCAAAACATGCAAGGGCATTTTTGCCAAAACCAACACACGAAGTTAATCCAGATCCAAAACCAAAACACGGGGGTCAGTGAACATCTCTACTGAAAATGTAAACGTCATAATGAATGGCAGCCCAAAACAGAACATGAGTAAGTCACATGCAGTAATTTAGATCATACTTACCAACTTTCTGTTGGTGAAATCCGGGAGCCTGCAGAGGAGGTGGGTGTAACGGGGGGGCGGGGCTCCAAATGGCGTCATTTTGGACCCGCCCCATGACGTGATGACGCAAAATGCGTCATTTGACAGCGGGGGGCGGGGCCAAACGCCGCGATTCACCGGGAATTGCGGCGTTTGGGACTTAATTCTGCCCACTTCACTAGGAAGTGGGCAGAATTATCCAGATGTGGGGGATTGCCACACTCGCCCGGGAGCCCGGGAGACTCTCGCAAATTGCGGGAGAGTTGGCAAGTATGATTTAGATCATGTATTCACTAATATACAGATGTGCATGGTTAAAACAACAGTATCATATGCCCTTTATATGTACTATGGGCCTGATTTATCAAGGAACATAATCGCTTTAACGCGGTGTATCTTGCGCAGAATCGCTCTGCACATGCACCAAAAGGAGACTCACACCAGTGAACGCAACTGCATGCACCTTATGTCCGAGCGCAGATGACACTTCCGACTGGTTTACGATTTGTAAAGTAGAACATGGAAGGGAAGGACGGACTAATGTAAACAATGTACAATAATAGCTTGCCAAGGTCAAGTGCACACACATGTATCACTTGCACCAGCTAAAGAACAGGTGTAGGTGCTGATTGATAGTGATGACAGTCATGTATGAATGCCAGAACATGTGTTTGCAATTAAGACAAACTTTAAAAATGCATTTTATGTACAGTAGGCATTAATAACATCCTGATATGTTTTTCATGTAAAAAAAATTGAATGTATCTTTTTTAAGGATTACAGTATTAAGTGATGTTTATGTATTTAATATTTTTTTCTTCCATGCGTTCGGATAGGACTTTATATAGCACATATGCATTGTGTGTATCCTGCAGTCTGTTCTATCTGTCTGCATGCTGAAAGCAACATATAGTCAAAGCAACGTTTTTTGAGATCCACTTGTACTTAAATACGGGCAGACGGGTTTGCAAGTTGCGTTCAGATCCCTTAATGAATCAGGCCCTATATATTTATTTCAGTATTTGTTCTGCAGTAAAAACTTTAAAATGACTTGATTTTCGAGAGTATATTTCTTTTGAAAAAAAATAATCACTGGACAATTGCCAAAAAGCAAATCTATTTTTAATGGCGTTTGCTAAGGCTCCATGTATGTTAGCAACAAGACAAAAATATGCGTTTCTGCTTTGCATGACTGCAAATAATATTTAGTTTTAAGGCTGTTTTCTCTCTGTCTTACTTTTGTGCCTGTAGTTTTATTACAGGTTAGTGGAGCCACAATGGCTACCTCATAGGCGCTGCAAAACTTTTTACAATAAAATATACGCAGCTTCTTTGTTTTTCGTACAGGTGAAAAAGTTACCAATAATTCTAAGGCTTCACCTCCCAAGAAAGCGGGTGGCACAAGACATTCTCTGTAAAATGTCCCTGTCTGGCTTTAAGAGCTCTTCAAAAACAACATGCTCTGCTCCATTGAGAAGAAAGTAATTTGTTACCTTCTTAGAATAATTGAACAGAACAGGGAATAGTCACATTTGTAGCCGTGAAGTGGTTATTGTAGAGTTAAAAGGCATTTGCTCACTGTGTGGGTGTAAGTGTAGTTATTGCAGCCACTGTGTGTCTTTGTGTACCCGTTTGCTTCTGATGGTCCTAGAGCAATCCATAATCCAAAATATTTGTTCATATTTATATTTTGAAAATAATTGGCTTCAGAATGACTGTGCGTGCTAATGAGCTTTATTTATGGACATTAGTGTGCCTAAAGTAAAAAATAAATTCCATTAAGACATCATGTATAAGGTATATATATGGTTCAAGAAATATGTATGGGCTTACATTAGTTCACAAGTTTAAATAGCAAGAAAACCGCTACTTAAAATTAATATCAGTAACTGGGACAATAAACATGTTGACATTGCGAATGTTGACACAGTTAAACAGTCGACATTCATAATGTCAGCGTGTTCATTAGGATGACAGGGTTAAAATGTCGACATTCTGAATGTCGACAGGCTATAAAGGTGACAGTCACAAAATGATTAGAATTAAACCAGCAATATCGCCAGCATCGTTGGCTGACAATACAGTAACAAAACCCCCAAAACTACGGAATAGATATAATAAAAGAATGTCCCCTCAACCCAAAGAGCTTAACCAACCCTAGTGCTACCAGCGTAAGCTGGTAGTAGCAAAATCAGGAGGATAAAATGTGGGGTCCCACCGATTCTACTTTTACCTGCACTAGGCTTTGCCAGCCAGGGCTGGTGGCACTAGAGCAGGGGAACCCGCAGCGTGGGGTCCCCCTGCAATAATGACACCCCAGGGGGGTCTGCATAGAGCTGGATTCCCAAGGGAGATGGGGGCCATAAAATTAAATGTGGACCCCCTTCGTTAGGGGTACTCAGCCTCGTGCTGAAAGTACTAGGGCTCTTCCCACATTCCTGGGTGGTGGGTGTGGGGTAATAAAAAAAAAGTAATAGTAAAAAACATTTTGTTCCTAGGGCACTACAGGTCTCAGCATGCCCAGGCTGCCGTTAAGTTCTTGGTCGTGCTGGCGCTTGTACTACTACAAGCACCAGCATACCCATGGTTGACAGGAGAAGCTGGGAACTAAAAGTGTTAGCATGCCGTGGCACTCAAGGCCTGCTGGGAGCTGTAGTGCATCAAAGAAAAATGTAAATAAAACACACACACACAAGTTAAAACACTTTTAATGTCAAGTGGGGCCATAAGCCATGGGCACTTAAGATTATGAGTTTATGAATGTCAGGAACTTACCCATTCAGGGCTAAAGTTTCCTGCATAGCCAGCCAATAGGGTTCACAGGAGGGTCATAGCTTTCTCCTCCTACTCCCTCCCAGGAATTTGTGGGTCTTATCTTTCCCGCATGTTTCAGATGCCCCCCGAGCAAGATTTTATTTGTTTTTATGTTTGTTTCGCCAACTTTATTTTTTTTACAGAGGAGGCGCAGTGGGCGGGAGATCGGTGCAGTCAGCGACTAATCACAACGGTGCTTCCGCTGGTTGGCAGCTGTCACTGCCCCTTCCGAAGAACAATAACTCTTGGTCCTTTTGTGTGGAGGATCCCTGGGTGTGCTTTGCGTGGGCACGCCAATGTCAAGTCCAGAAGGGGAGTATTCACGCTGATGCCTGATTTAGCACCGGCCAATGTTAAGGGATTATTCCTTTGTCTAGTGGTAATGCTATGCTGGCATTACACTGTTTTGGTTTAAGGATTGGTTGTTAGCTGACTGTGTTGCTCTCACTGCCACCATCATATTTTACTTCATACCTAACCTCATTTTGTTATTAATAAACCTGCGACCTTTTTTACCAGAGTTAAATATGAGTCTGTGTGGTTATTTGGTTTAAATAAAGGTTACACACATAATATACGAAGGTGACTTAAGGTGCGTGAAAGAAATACATTAATGCTGTTTTATTGTAATAGATCCAAATGACCCGTGCTTGGCAAAACAAAAAAACAAAATACATCCACGGTCTTCATCTGTCATAGATCTAAATGAACCTTGCTTGGCAAAAACCGAAAACCCTGTTGCATGGTGCTAAACTAGCTCTAAAGTGAGCCCTTAGCGGCACTTGTCCTATATATAACTCAGGGATTTCCCGCGGCCGATTGAGTTCCAGCCGAATAATATCCCGAACAATATAGAAAATCCCCTTTTTGTGTATTACTGACATATGTGGTAATGTATGTGATCAGTAGCTGACAGGGGGTGCATGTCCTTGTAGTGCCAGTTTTGGAGGCTTTTTGAGCACCTCCTGATAAGTTAGCTCTCAATTTAAAAGCACATGTGTATGTGACTCAATATAGGGTCTTTGATTGTCTAGGGTTAGAACTACCCAACAGCAGATGTATGGTGTAATAGAGGGTCTCTCATCATATATTTGCAAATGTGTGTTTAATATTTCTGCATTTATTTTTAGAAATAGAATGTAGATTTTTTTATTGCTTGACAGCAGTGTGAGCTGATTTATATGTGTGCTATACTCTCTTACACTCCTCTGCAGCTGGTTGCTAGGTTAGGTGGGGGCAGGGGCATCTTTTCCATTGGGCACGATGGGCAGCTGCCCGGGGGCCCCACGGGCAAGGGGGCCCCATAGGCACGGCTCTTAATGAGAATAAATAATCCTGCAAAAGAAAAAACCTGCAAAAAAAACCTACAAGGGTCACTGAGCAAGCACATCTATCTATCTCTATATATCTATATCTATATCTGTATCTGTATCTGTATCTGTATCTGTATCTGTATACAGCTATATATCTATATCTATATCTATATCTAGGGGCCCCGGTGCACTGCTTTGCCCGGGGGCCCATAATGTTGTTAAGATGGCCCTGGTGGGAGGTGCTTATTCAATAGACCAGATGCAGATTTGCATCGGGACAAACCAAGGTGTGCAAAAGCAATTTTTTCCTTTTGTATGCAGGGAAAATCCTGGCGGCTTTTGCGTGTATGGATGAGCCACCGGATGTCACTGCGGTGTCCGGCTGCTCCCATTATCGGGTACTATTGTACCTGAAGATCATACAGTTTCCTAAGCAATTCTATTGGGTATGAGGAAAAATCCATGATGTTACATCACCCCAGAAAGCCTTTGCAACTGTTTCGGAGGAAATCAGCGGTACATCATTAGTTCTTGAATTCCCCCCTAAATCTGTCCGTACATTTTAAATTTGACACTCCCACCTGCAACACAATATGGTTTTGGGTCTCATTTAGAAGCAGTCGTATGACAATCTTTTTTAATAAGTATGTGTTTTGGTATTGTGAGTATGTCCGAATGTAGCTTTTCATGTATTGTTGATTTGAGTACCATTACTTCTGGAGAGCTGGTGACAGTACTGTAATATTATATATCAATGTTTTAGTATATCTAAAATGTTATTTTAATAATAATCATCATCATCATCACCATTTATTTATATAGCGGCACTAATTCTGTAGCGCTGTACAGACAACTCACATCAGTCCCTGCCCCATTGGGGCTTATAGTCTAAATTCCCTAACACACACACACACATTTTAATAATCTGTCGTATACCACAATTCATACTGTTCAAAAAGAGGCTGTGATTTGCGAGTGATGTAGTCATGTATAATTCACTATATTAATGTTTTTTTTGTGTCTTTGAGTTAATCTATGACCTTCGTCCAAAATGCATAACATAAGTACCTTTCTTTGCTTTTAATGGATTAATGTATGTAATGGATTTTAGTTTAAACCGATGTCCTTGGACACTTACAATTTATTTTTTGTTTGTGGCTAAATCCTGATTGGTCAAATGCCAGAAGCCAAGTGGTCACTGTGCCATAACAAGTTACTGCTTGTGCCTAACTTTTGCCAAATATGCCTATTTGAGGCCAGTTGAGTCATATCTTCCATGGCGCTGAATCTTACATTTGAAAAATTGGCTCCTGAAATCTACATTATTTTTGTTTGCCCTTGGGATAAATTAGGGACATATTTTTGCAAAAGCCCAAAGCGAAGTCCGAAGAAGCCAAACACTGATAGTAAACACTTAACTAAATCTAATTATGTTCTAGCTGTTTCAACATTATAATAATGTCCAGTGACCCAATAGTGTAAAAAAAAATTAGCATAATGTCATTCGACCCCGTTCCTATTTGGGTCTAATGACCTGATCTCTGCAAGATGTCCTATGCAAGGCTGGCTTAAATAAAAAAATATTATATATATATAATATATATGAAACCATCTGATAAATGTTGTAGCCAAGTTTACAGCACGATGGTAGTCGCTAGTCCGATGCACATAATTCCCACGATCAGCAAAATGCTGATTACTATAAGCCCGACAAGGAGGAAATACAGACTTACCATAAAACACACACAACATGTTCGACACCTGATATAAATTGAGACTGGAATAAATGACGCCAGTGGGATTCTCGTCACTTAAAATGGCCACAGTCAGATTGTCTGTATTAAGGCGGCAATGCCAGTACCCGGCGCCTGTATAATCTAATCTAACGGTTAGGTTTACGGTTAGGATTATAATTAGGGTTATAATTAGGGTTAAGATTAGGGGTTCTACTTTATTCCACTTTATACAGGTCCCCTTAAAACCAGCAATGTGACTGTGGCCATTTTAGCGATGAGAATCCCACTGGCTGTGTTTACGCCAGTGGAAATTTACATCAGGTGTGTCGGACATGTGTGTATGTGTTTTATGGTAAGTCTGGACCGCTGTTGAAACTGCCCAGTTTGGGGGTGGAGAAACGCGTAGGTACACGTGGTAGAGCTGTTGGACACATTTGCTGTTTGGATCCTCCGTGCATGCACACTTCCATTACGAGTCACTGCAGTGATTGGATTTACAGAGGACTCTATTCCACGGCCGTGGTTTTATAGTACATCACGATATAGGAGGATTCTTTTCATATATGAGAGTTTACAAGTGGATTCTGGTTCCAGCAAGGTACGGAACTCTGCCTATGTGGATGATGAGATCTAGTTTTGCACTCAATGTGCTAGGAGCGTGAGTGCTTCAGTTAATAGAGGTTCTTTTCCACTAATGACTGTGTACACTTGCCTCTTGTTCTACTGAGGAGATTTGCAACCCTAACAAGAGAAACACTACCTGAATTATCTCTGGATTGCGTTTATATTATCCTATTTCTGGTGACTGTGTATATTGGAACCGCTGATGAATTAGATGCTCTCTATGTGTCCAAATAATCAGATTTAAAGCATATATATTACACTTAGTGCTCTGTTATCTCAGCTCGCCCTACGTAATTATTTACAATTATACTACATTTGTCTGTGTACATGTTTTAATAAAATTTGATACATTTTACATACCAGCGCTGCCACTTGTTTTTTGATATACTTTGAAGTCTGTATTTCCTCCTTGTTGTGCTTCTAGTAATTAGGGATGAGCGCACTCGGATTTATGAAATCCGAGCCCACCCGAACGTTGCGGATCCGAGTCGAATCCGAGACAGATCCGGGTATTGGCGCCAAATTCAAAAGTGAAACTGAGGCTCTGACTCATAATCCCGTTGTCGGATCTCGCGATACTCGGATCCTATAAATTCCCCGCTAGTCGCCGCCATCTTCACTCGGGCATTGATCAGGGTAGAGGGAGGGTGTGTTAGGTGGTCCTCTGTGCTGTTTAGTTCTGTGCTGTTTAGTTCTGTGCTGTTTAGTTCTGTGCTGTTTAGTGCTGTGCTGTTTAGTGCTGTGCTGTGCTGTGCTGTGCAGTGCTGTGCAGTGCTGTGCTGTGCTGTGCTGTGCTGTGCTGTGCTGTGTTCTGCAGTATCAGTCCAGTGGTGCTGTGTGCTGTGCTCTGTCCTTCTGAGGTCAGTGGTGCTGCTGGGTCCTGTGCTGTGTCCTGTTCAGTCCAGTGGTGCTGTGTCCTGTGCTCTGTGCTTCTAAGGGCATAGTTATTTCCCCATTATTCCCAAGTTTTTAAAAAATAAAAAAAAAGTAAAAAAAAATAAAAAATTAGAAATTAAAAAAAATATATATAATTATAACCAAATGTGCAAAACCAATCCAGCAGTATAAGTCCATTGGTACTGCAATATTACCAAGTTCACACATTCTGCAGTATCAGTCCAGTGGTGCTGTGTCCTGTGCTCTGTCCTGCTGAGTTCCGTAGTGCTGCTGGGTCCTGTGCCGTGTCCTGTTCAGTCCAGTGGTGCTGTGTCCTGTGCTCTGTGCTTCTAAGGGCATAGTTATTTCCCCATTATTCCCAAGTTTTTAAAAAATAAAAAAAAAGTAAAAAAAAATAAAAAATTTAAAAAAAAAAAAAATATATAATAATTATAACCAAATTTGCAAAACCAATCCAGCAGTATAAGTCCATTGGTACTGCAATATTACCAAGTTCACACATTCTGCAGTATCAGTCCAGTGGTGCTGTGTCCTGTGCTCTGTCCTGCTGAGTTCCGTAGTGCTGCTGGGTCCTGTGCCGTGTCCTGTTCAGTCCAGTGGTGCTGTGTCCTGTGCTCTGTGCTTCTAAGGGCATAGTTTTTTCCCCACTATTCCCAAGTTTTTTAAAAATTAAAAAAAAGTAAAAAAAAATAAAAAATGTAAAAAAAAAAAAAAAAATATAATAATTATAACCAAATTTGCAAAACCAATCCAGCAGTATAAGTCCATTGGTACTGCAATATTACCAAGTTCACACATTCTGCAGTATCTTGTGCTACATATAATGGAGACCAAAAATTTGGAGGATAAAGTAGGGAAAGATCAAGACCCACTTCCTCCTAATGCTGAAGCTGCTGCCACTAGTCATGACATAGACGATGAAATGCCATCAACGTCGTCTTCCAAGCCCGATGCCCAATCTCGTAGTACCGGGCATGTAAAATCCAAAAAGCCCAAGTTAAGAAAAAGTAGCAAAAAGAGAAACTTTAAATCATCTGAGGAGAAACGTAAAGTTGCCAATATGCCATTTACGACACGGAGTGGCAAGGAACGGCTTAGGCCCTGGCCCGTGTTCATGACTAGTGGTTCAGCTTCACCCACGGATCTTAGCCCTCCTCCTCCTCCCCCCCCCCTACAAAAAATTGAAGAGAGTTATGCTGTCAGCAACAAAACAGCAAACAACTCTGCCTTCTAAAGAGAAATTATCACAAATCCCCAAGGCGAGTCCAAGGGTGTTGGTGGTTGTCAAGCCTGACCTTCCCATCACTGTACGGGAAGAGGTGGCTCGGGAGGAGGCTAATGATGATGTAGCTGGCGCTGTGGAGGAACTTGATGATGAGGATGGTGATGTGGTTATTGTAAATGAGGCACCAGGGGGGGAAAAAGCTGATGTCCATGGGATGAAAAAGCCCATCGTCATGCCTGGTCAGAAGACCAAAAAATGCACCTCTTCGGTCTGGAGTTATTTTTATCCAAATCCAGACAACCAATGTATGGCCATATGTAGCTTATGTAAAGCTCAAATAAGCAGGGGTAAGGATCTTGCCCACCTAGGAACATCCTCCCTTATACGTCACCTGAATAACCTTCATAGTTCAGTGGTTAGTTCAGGAACTGGGGCTAGGACCCTCATCGGTACAGGGACACCTAAATCCCGTGGTCCAGTTGGATACACACCAGCAACACCCTCCTCGTCAACTTCCTCCACAATCTCCATCAGATTCAGTCCTGCAGCCCAAGTCAGCAGCCAGACTGAGTCCTCCTCAATACGGGATTCATCCGAGGAATCCTGCAGCGGTACGCCTACTACTGCCACTGCTGCTGTTGCTGCTGTTAGTCGGTCATCTTCCCAGAGGGGAAGTCGTAAGACCGCTAAGTCTTTCACAAAACAATTGACCGTCCAACAGTCATTTGCCATGACCACAAAATACGATAGTAGTCACCCTATTGCAAAGCGTATAACTGCGGCTGTAACTGCAATGTTGGTGTTAGACGTGCGCCCGGTGTCCGCCATCAGTGGAGTGGGATTTAGAGGGTTGATGGAGGTATTGTGTCCCCGGTACCAAATCCCCTCGAGATTCCACTTCACTAGGCAGGCGATACCAAAAATGTACAGAGAAGTACGATCAAGTGTCCTCAGTGCTCTTAAAAATGCGGTTGTACCCACTGTCCACTTAACCACGGACATGTGGACAAGTGGTTCTGGGCAAACGAAGGACTATATGACTGTGACAGCCCACTGGGTAGATGCATCCCCTTCCGCAGCAACAGCAACAGCTGCATCAGTAGCAGCATCTACAAAATGGCTGCTCATGCAAAGGCAGGCAACATTGTGCATTACAGGCTTTAATAAGAGGCACAACGCTGACAACATATTAGAGAAAATGAGGGAAATTATCTCCCAGTGGCTTACCCCACTTAGACTCTCATGGGGATTTGTGGTGTCAGACAATGCCAGTAACATTGTGCGGGCATTAAATATGGGCAATTTCCAGCACGTCCCATGTTTTGCCCACACCATTAATTTGGTGGTGCAGCATTACCTCAAGAGTGACAGGGGTGTGCAGGAGATGCTTGCGGTGGCGCGCAAAATTGCTGGACACTTTCGGCATTCAGCCAGTGCCTACCGCAGACTAGAGGCACATCAAAAAAGCATGAACCTGCCCTGCCATCACCTCAAACAAGAGGTTGTGACGCGCTGGAACTCCACCCTCTATATGCTGCAGAGGATGGAGGAGCAGCAAAAGGCCATTCAGGCCTACACAGCCACCTACGACATAGGCAAAGGAGTGGGTATGCGCCTCAGTCAAGCGCAGTGGAGACTGATTTCCGTGTTGTGCAAGGTTCTGCAGCCATTTGAACTTGCCACACGAGAAGTCAGTTCCGACACTGCCAGCTTGAGTCAGGTCATTCCCCTGATCAGGCTGTTGCAGAAGCAGCTGGAGAAAGTGAGGGAGGAGCTGGAAAGCCATTGCGATTACACCAAGCATGTAGCTCTTGTGGATGTAGCCCTTCGTACGCTTTGCCAGGATCCGAGGGTGGTCACTCTTTTAAAGTCAGAGGAATACATTCTGGCCACCGTGCTCGATCCTCGGTTTAAAGCGTATGTTGTGTCTCTGTTTCCGGCGGACACAAGTCTACAGCGGTGCAAAGACCTGCTGGTCAGGAGATTGTCCTCTGAAGAGGACCGTGACATGCCAACAGCTCCACCCTCATTTTCTTCCACATCTATGGCTGCGAGGAAAAAGCTCAGTTTTCCCAAAAGAGGCACTGGCGGGGATGCTGATAACATCTGGTCCGGACTGAAGGACCTGCCAACCATTGCAGACATGTCTACTCTCGCTGCATTGGATGCTGTCACAAAAAAATTGTGGATGATTACTTTGCTGACACCATCCAAGTAGACATGTCAGACAGTCCATATTGTTACTGGCAGGAAAAAAAGGCAGTTTGGAAGCCCCTGTACAAACTGGCTCTATTTTACCTGAGTTGTCCCCCCTCCAGTGTGTACTCGGAAAGAGTTTTTAGTGCAGCGGGGAACCTGGTCAGTGAGCGGCGAAGGAGGTTGCTTCCTCATAACGTTGAAAAAATGATGTTTATAAAAATGAATAATCAATTCCTCAATGAAGTACAGCACTGCCCTCCAGATACTACAGAGGGACCTGTGGTTGTGGAGTCCAGCGGGGACGAATTGATAATGTGTGATGAGGAGGAAGTACACACTGTAGGGGGAGAGGAATCAGAGGTTGAGGATGAGGACGACATCTTGCCTCAGTAGAGCCTGTTTAGTCTGTACAGGGAGAGATGAATAGCTTTTTTGGTGTGGGGGCCCAAACAAACCAATCATTTCAGCCAAAGTTGTTTGGTAGGCCCTGTCGCTGAAATGATTGGTTTGTTAAAGTGTGCATGTCCTATTTAAACAACATAAGGGTGGGTGTGAGGGCCCAAGGACAATTCCATCTTGGACCTTTTTTTTTTTGCATTATATGACCAATTAACAGTCGTTTGCCATGTTCAAAAAGTAAAACCAAATTTAAAAAAATACAAGAATATAAACCAAAAGTAAAATGCCGTGTCATAATTTAAAACAAGAGGTATTGACGTGCTCTAAAACTACTGTATTGTTGTTTATATTTTATAAACACTACACTTGACAGCTTGAGTCTTTCAATAAAAAAGTAACTGTCCATTGCACGAATATTTGCAACAGGGACAATTTTAGGGTTAAGAAAGTCAACTAATAACACTTCGACGCTGTCTGTCTTTATAAACACTACACTTGGAAGTTGGAGGAGGTATTGTGGCCCCGGCACCAAATTTACTACCGGGGCCACTCCACTGTGCAGTCCATATTTAGGTGTATCAGATATTAAACAACGGTGACAGTTGATGCCCAATTTTTTAATTATATTGTGGCCTCGGTACCAAATTGTGTACCGGGGCCACCACACTACGCAGTCCAGATACTTGTTTGGTGGAATTCTGACACGTGGAGGGTTTTATTATTATTATATTGTGTGGACCACTCTATCTATACCACACTACAACTCTATATACCACTCTATTTCATACTTTAATTCTATTTCATACTTTAATTCTATTTCATACTTTAATTCTATTTCATACTTTAATTCTATTACTAATTACCATAAAGAGGAACAAAATAAACCAATTTTACCAAAAGTATAATATGACTTAGACTTACAAACACTACACTTGAAAGATCGTGCCTTTAAATGAAAAAGTCAGTCTTCATTGCACGACTATGTGCAACAGGGACAGTTTTTTGGGTTTACAAAGTCAAACAATAACACTTTGACCCTGTCTGTCTGGGATCTCAATGACGAATTGTCTGTACCATGTTTGGAGGAGGTATTGTGGCCCCGGTATCAAATTGGGTACCGGGGCCACCCCACTATGCAGTCCAGATACTTGTTTGGTGGAATTCTGACACGTGGAGGGTTTTATTATTATTATATTGTGTGGACCACTCTATCTATACCACACTACAACTCTATATACCACTCTATTTCATACTTTAATTCTATTTCATACTTTAATTTTATTTCATACTTTAATTCTATTTCATACTTTAATTCTATTTCATACTTTAATTCTATTACTAATTACCATAAAGAGGAACAAAATAAACCAATTTTACCAAAAGTATAATATGACTTAGACTTACAAACACTACACTTGAAAGATCATGCCTTTAAATGAAAAAGTCAGTCTTCATTGCACGACTATGTGCAACAGGAACAGTTTTTTGGGTTTACAAAGTCAAACAATAACACTTTGACCCTGTCTGTCTGGGATCTCAATGACGAATTGTCTGTACCATGTTTGGAGGAGGTATTGTGGCCCCGGTATCAAATTGGGTACCGGGGCCACCCCACTATGCAGTCCAGATACTTGTTTGGTGGAATTCTGACACGTGGAGGGTTTTTTAATTATATTGTGGCCTCGGTACCAAATTGTGTACCGGGGCCACCACACTACGCAGTCAAGATAGATAGATGCGTATTGCGTATCATAGATAAAGTACATTCAGTGGTGTGGGGCAAATTGAAAAATATTCAAAATGCACTGACATTATCAAAAACAAGAGGTTGTCACACGCTAAAACTCCAACATGTATATGATGGAGAGGATGGAGGAGCAGCCGTATGTGTAGTGTAATGCAGATCTGTTGAAGGTTTTTTATATATTTTATTGTGGTGCCCAGTGCCCACTCCTCTACGCAGTCCAGGTACATTTATTGGTGCGAATCATAAAAGTTCAGGGTTTTTAATATATATTGTGGTGACCCACTCCTCTACGCAGTCCAGGTACAATTATTGGTGCGAATCATAAAAGTTCAGGGTTTTTAATATATTGTGGTGACCCACTCCTCTACGCAGTCCAGGTACAATTATTGGTGCGAATCATAAAAGTTCAGGGTTTTTAATATATTGTGGTGACCCACTCCTCTACGCAGTCCAGGTACAATTATTGGTGCGAATCATAAAAGTTCAGGGTTTTTAATATATTGTGGTGACCCACTCCTCTACGCAGTCCAGGTACAATTATTGGTGCGAATCATAAAAGTTCAGGGTTTTTAATATATATTGTGGTGACCCACTCCTCTACGCAGTCCAGGTACATTTATTGGTGCGAATCATAAAAGTTCAGGGTTTTTAATATATATTGTGGTGACCCACTCCTCTACGCAGTCCAGGTACATTAATTGGTGCGAATCATAAAAGTTCAGGGTTTTTAATATATTGTGGTGACCCACTCCTCTACGCAGTCCAGGTACAATTATTAGTGCGAATCATAAAAGTTCAGGGTTTTTAATATATTGTGGTGACCCACTCCTCTACGCAGTCCAGGTACATTTATTGGTGCGAATCATAAAAGTTCAGGGTTTTTAATATATATTGTGGTGACCCACTCCTCTACGCAGTCCAGGTACATTTATTGGTGCGAATCATAAAAGTTCAGGGTTTTTAATATATATTGTGGTGACCCACTCCTCTACGCAGTCCAGAAAGATACCTTGTTGCAACGTTTTGGACTAATAACTATATTGTGAGGTGTTCAGAATACACTGTAAATTAGTGGAAATGCTTGTTATTGAATGTTATTGAGGTTAATAATAGCCTAGGAGTGAAAATAAGCCCAAAAACTTGATTTTTAAACTTTTTATGTTTTTTTCAAAAAAAATCCGAATCCAAAACCTTAAATCCGAACCGAGACCTTTCGTCAAGTGTTTTGCGAGACAAATCCGAACCTCAAAAATAACGAAAATCCGGATCCAAAACACAAAACACGAGACCTCAAAAGTCGCCGGTGCACATCCCTACTAGTAATCAGTATTTTTTGTCGCTATACCTACTGTCAGATTTAGTTGCATCGCAGAAACGTACCCCACCCTTACAGCATCATAAATCTAGGTCTGCAAACAATCAAGGTTATTTTGATTATAAAAATAGCTTATTTTCTCAAGGATGGCTTCTGTATATTTTTCTTTCTGTACCCTGTTAGTTTATTTTCTAATTATGTGGGCGATGGGATGGATATCATTATAATGAGGCAGTTTACGCAGCACACAATGTCTTGAGTGGGTCCTTCTTGCAAAGCAAATACAGCTTTTCTAAGTGTGCCTTTTCTATATCCTTCTATAGAGGCGAGTCAGCTATAACATGTATTATATTAATATTCTATGTAACTGGTTATCATAGGAAGTTTAATATTTGTCATATGCTCTTCATATTATTGCATTTGACAGTTCAATATGCATTATTGTATGGTTTATATTGCTATTAGATGTGAAATCTTAAAATTACATGTGAATAATAGGCAACATACCCAAAGAAAGCAGGAATACATTATCATGGACGTGAACGAAGCAAAAAGTGGAGATTATTTGGTGATATAATGTTAGTCTACCTATCATGTAAACGACCCACAATTTTATCCCTAGTTTCATAGAGTAAAAGTGTTGGTATATATTGTTTATAGACTATGAAGTACATTTTACAATTAATTTACCACTCAATTGTCAGGTTCAAAATGAAGAGGTCTAATTCATCAGTTTGATAGTTTTTCAAACTTAACTACAAAACATTCAATCATCCCTATTTCCACTGTAGAAAGTTAATTCTTTACTAACTGAAAGTGGTAAAGCAAAATCCAGGAGATAGTGGTGAGCTAAACTGAACGGAAAATCAAACTGATTCATTTATATAATAAGTAGGTAGTCAGAGCTTGGAAGGACAGACATTCAGTCTTTGCTGCTATTTTACAAAGAGTGGATTTATAAAGAAAGTAAAGTAAGTTGTAAAAAAATATGCAGTTATAGTATCATAGTGAATAATTGCCATCCACAGTTTTCATTTCCAAACCAGATGGTAGGCTGAGGTTCTGCACTGACTTCAAGATTAAGAGTTTGATGCCTCTCCAAATCCAAACCTGAGCAAATGAACATTAACACTTCGGGCTCAACACATCATATTAATAACAGATGTGTATGTAGAAATCTGATGCAGAATTCAATTTAATGCTGCAAGGATATGGGCAGCACGGTGGCTCAGTGTTTAGCACTTCTGCCTCACAGCACTGGGGTCATGAGTTCGAGTCCCGACCATGGACTTATCTGTGTGGAGTTTGTATGTTCTCCCCGTGTTTGCGTGGGTTTCCTCTGGGTGCTCTGGTTTCCTCCCACACTCAAAAAACATACTGGTAAGTTAATTGGCTGCTATTAAATTGACCCTAGTCTCTCCATCTCTGTGTCTGTGTGTGTGTGTGTTAGGGAATTTAGATTGAAAGCTCCAATGGGGCAGGGACTGATGTGAATGAGTTCTCTGTACAGCGCTCTGGAATTTATGGCGCTATATAAATTGATGATGATGATATGGAATTAAAAAAGTGTCAAGGTTTTTTGAAGAATATCTCGAGTCACTTTGATTTGAGGGCTATGCAAAATAGCATAGGTATGCGCTATATGGGTCTTTGATATGTCGACAAAGGTGAAGAGTTATTTTTTTATTAGACAGTAGAAAATTATTACTAAAGCTTTAGTTAAAGCAATTTATTGTGAACTGATAATAAATTCATGTTAATGAGATTACAAATCTGTGTTGAATAGTTAAAGTTTTTCCTTCTCTACCAAATCCGCCTGTTTTTCAGTCTATAGTTTGATTTATAATTTTAAAAACAAAATATAAAAACAAATATGTTCTTCTTTTCATTTATAGAACAGCACGCTGTGCAAACTAAATAAATAAAATAAAAAATTGTATATTAAATCATTTGCCAAAACAGTATTGAGGTTCTCAAATGTACTGTAAAATACCATTGTCGGACATTTCAGTATAGCAAGACCTTTGTGCTAATGAGCTGAATAATTAGCCTAAAATAGAGGGTGTGAATAATTAAGGGAATCTGTTTAGACTGGCAATATGTTCTATCCTGTCTTACAAAAACTGTGTATTTTAAACAGCTATTTAGAAGACATTGTTACCCTGTCTAACATTGTATTAATTCCTTTTGTTGCAAGCAGTGGTAAGTCTAACATGGGCCAAAATCTGCATTTGAAAGTAAGCGTAAACATTTTTTGGTGGCATGTGTAGTACAGAAATTCCTATTTTACACAGATGTACATCTGTCTCTACATTAGCCCAATGATACATACACAGCAGACGATTTAAAGCCCAAATTATGATCACAAATACCTTCATTTACCATTCTTTCATGGCCAGATAATGGGTGAATAATTTAATATTACTTTATACCCCATAATAGGCTGTAATGTATAACAAACATGCAAAGAGCATAATTTACGAGATGCATTTACATTGCAACAGCTTTGTACTGCTCAGATCCCTCTTGATGGTCCAATCAGAACCCATCAAGGTCTTTGCTTCATCTCCACACTTGGGATCAGCCTCTGCAAACGAAAAGTGTGATCAGATATGCAGAGATGTGGTAACTCTATAGGATGTGCATTGTATACATCACATCATAGTCCAGTCTTCTGCTCATAGAGTAGTACTCTGTCACTTCAAGTTTTCAGCTTTTGGGCACAAACCGAGCTACCTTTGCTCATACTGTCTACCTACAGTACTTTTTACCATTTGCACTAGGACAGATCAAGAAAGAAGGAAAAGATTTTATGTTATATTTAATATAGTGGTGAAAGAATGCTTTGGGGCGTCGTTTATAAAATGAAATTTATGTTAAAATTGTGCATGCGTTTTTTTACTCTTTTTTGTATACTCATCAAGGGTGTTAAGGGCACCTGTCATTTATACTGGGAACATTGAAGTAACAAAGTTTACACACCAGAGTTGACCCCATAGCCCCCCACAGCCAAGAGGGTTTGGAAGTGTCCCAGTGCTTGTTAGTTCAGGGATGTTAGCCAGAGCATACTGGGGCTATTTCACAAGAGGCCCCAATCCTGCAGTGACCAACAAGGGCCTGGTTATCACTTTATCACTGGAACCCCATACACATGACCTCCCTTTATGATTGTAACCAGCCCAGGCTCTCGGGTGCTAGAGCTGGTTGAGGATTTGGGGGGTGGGGTAGCCAATTTTGTAATTATTTATTTTTTGTGCTGTGTATGGGAAGTGCTTTCTCTCATTTGAAGTACAGGGTGAGACCTGAACTTCGCCATCTTTGAGTAGATGCAGCATAGAATAGTCACAGCTGAATGTAATGATCCTGCTCCTCAAAATTAAATCTTCCTTCTCCATTGGTCCCCAAAGCAACTTGCATGGCATGCAGAAGTAGCAATGCCTTTACTCTGCCAACTGCCTGCACAAACTTCCACAAACCTTAAGACAGGGAGGCCCTTGTGCTCCTGAGGCCAGCCAGTCACTGGGTCTGTTGCTGACAATCTATGAGTTACCTGACATGCAGGTACATCATCATGTTGTGTGCTGTGTGCCCAATCGGATCCATTCTGCACGTCTGAATGGCTGAAGCCTGGTTTCCGCTACCTATGAGGACATTTTAAAAGTAATTTTGGGGGTGTTCTGCATCTGCAGACAAAGCAGTAAATGTGTCCTCATCACGTCTTGAGTCTCATTTTATTGGCTCACAAAACAAAATCTCGTTCTTGCATGTGGAGAAGCAAAATGAGAGGTGAAATTGCACCGAGCTAGCGTTTAATTATAAGCGCTCGCAATTCTCCCAGATCTTCATTAGAAGAGGCAATTTTAGGCACCTCTGAAGACGTCACCATCTTGGCCCCTATCCTATTCTATCCTATTATCTCCATATAAATGGACGCCGCTGGGCATCATATGCAAGGTCTAAATCTACACATTACCTCCGTGTTATGGCCACCAATGCGGCATAAACTCATAGAACAGATAGAAAAGGTCTTCACCTTTAGCAGCCGCCTTTCCCGTAGAGACTGGTTACGCTCACTGGTACTCGGATGCCCCCAGGTCTTATGCTCAGAGTAGTATGGTACAGGAGGTAGCACATGGTATATAGGCAGGTCAGAGATCAGCGGGCTGTACAGAGCCCTAGAAGGTATGTCAGGTACTGGCAAGAGGGTCAAGGTCACAGGCACAGGTTCAGGTTCCAGGGACAGGCGAAAGGTCAGGGTCACTAGCAGAGGTTCAGAGTCCAGGTACAGGCAATAGATCAGGGTCACTAGCACAGATTCAGAATCCAGGAACAGGCAAAGGTAATACACGGGTAATCAATCTCAGGTTAAACACCAAACACAGGAACAGGAGCAGGCAGCAGTACTGGAACAGAACGCTATAACCGGCAGCGAGGCTCAGACCTCACTGACTTAAATAGTACTAAGAGCCAATCAGGACAGAGGACAACAGGGCTGACAATCAGCCTCAGGAGGTTGCTACTTAATTACTAGCTAGAACTGGCATTGGTAATAACATAAACCAGGAAGCATGTATAAACATATAAATGAACCAGTTTAAATCATATGAGAGCTCCCCCTGGAGTTGGAGGCTGTTCCTACACCCTCCTACATATATGCCACAAGGATAATTCCAAAGAATAATAACAGAGAATAGAAACTAGAGCACGCGCCCGGCTACTAGATCACGCCAGGATGCAGCATACCGCCGCGGCTCGTGACACTCCGTTAAACATTTTTGCTTTTTAAGCTATTTGTAGATGGCATCTGTAACCTCATGGTGCAAGAATAACTCTGAAGCAAACCACAATTACAAGAATAACCACCAGAAATAAAGAACATTGCTGATATTATTTTACTAATTATTGTACAAATGTGTACGTTTTAGGGCCATTATATATTCTAATTAATTTGTTGTGTATACTATGAGAAGAAAGGCAATAAGCCGAACGCACTTAAAATCATGTGTGTCATGTCATACACTTACCCATTCGGGGTTAAGTCACCTGCATACTCAGCCAATAGGAAGGGTCCCAGGCTTCCCCAAATATTCTCCACCCCAGTGTATGCTGGGTCTCTTGTTTTCCTATACTGAATAACTAACTCTCACTCTGCAATGGTTAGATGTCTACTTTAATGTTGTCACTGACATCTGCTTTCCTTTACAGAGGAGGCACAGTAGGCAGGAGAGCAATGTAGTCAGCGACTATAAGCATACGGTGCTTCTGCTGATTGACCAGGGGTTACTGCCAGATGTTAGCACTGGCCAATCATAAAAGATTATATCCTGGGACCAGTGGTCAGTGACGGATGGCCATACACTGCTTGGTTTTGAGGATTATTTAGCTGTCTGCTGTGTTCTCGCCATCACTATATATATATATATATATATATATATATATATATATATATAATATAAATGTCTAGTGGCGTGTGTTAGTCTGTCTGTGTGTGTGTGTGTGTGTGTGTGTGTAAAAAATAAAACCAAGCTGCAGCGCCACCTGCTGGGCGGAGTTATACACTGACCTACTAAATTCTTAGTGTGTGTGGAAAAAACAACTCAGAAAGGGCTGGAATTTGGTATACTAAGATGTTTTTAATTTGTTAATTTAATTTGTTAATTGTTAAAAGTGTTTAAAAAGATTTAAAAAAATTATATATATTTCTTGAAGGAGAAGTGACAGTTGGGAGTGGTTGGTGGTTGCCGGGGGTGACAGTGGGAAGTGGTTGGTTGTTGCCGGGGGTGACAGAGCGAGAGGAGTGTGATACTCAGGACCGCTGAGAGAGATCCCTGTGTCTGGATAGACATCTGGATAGATGTGGCGATGAAAATGAAGGATGAGGTGATGGAGAAGAATGATGAGGTGGTGACATGTGGACAAAACCACGTTAAAAAAGGGCGCTTGCATCGGGAAGTAACGCTCTTCCCCTGAGGAGGCCTGGGCTAGGCCCAAATGCATGACAAGAACCTTTTTAACACCTTAAGTAGCTTGATTTGACTAGAATGCATGAGTATCATGCACGGGTTAACTTGTATATATATATATATATATATATATATATATATATATATTTATAAATATATACACAACCTGTGACTTTTTGCCAAATTTAATCTTCTGTTTGAGTGGTTATTGATGATGTTAATATAGTAATTTAGATATGAAAATTTTGGGTGCATCAGCCCTGTGCAGTTTATTGCTTTATTGTAGGGTAGAAAGCATATATGACGTCTGACATTAATGCTGTGAGCAGCCCTGTACCTTGTGCAGTGCTACATACAATAGGGTACATACATAATTATTCTGCTCTAGCAATGAAATCTTGTCCTTCTTCTCACTTCTTAGGCTACTTCCACTTACCTGGTTTGTAGTGTCCCACAGCTTCTTCGGTACAGTGGAACCGTCTGGAGACAAAAGGGCTCCTTCCTGAAAGGCATAAATGACGGGCACATGTCACTTCTGTGCCAGGACAAACTATGTAGCCGCACAGGCAGCGAGCAGCCCAGATGCTTATTGGCCTTTTCAGGGGACCCAAGAGATAGGGGGGGCATTCGCAGTGTGCCCCCCTTCCTTAATCCCCTGCCCCAGGCAAAATCTAGGCACAAATTCAAAAATCTGTGTTTGCGCCGCACAGCTGCTGATTTGTCCTTCATAAACAACCTCCAAAATGTTCTAGAGATATTAGTTAGATTATGTGGCATCACCATTCTAGTAATAACCCTTTAGAAAGTGCTGGGAGTTGATAAAATGTACCAAGAGACTGCAGAATTGCCCACAAATCTCCCAATAATGTGATATTATTTTATGAACCCTTCACATTAGCTCGCACTTTGCCTCACTTTACAAGTATTATTCTGAGACCTAAAAATGCCATTAACCGAGCCCCTATCATCTCCGGTGAGGGCACAGAAAAGAGCACATATTTACTTTCCCTACATTGCTTATTTTGTGCCATGAACAGCTTTCAACTACTGTGGAAAAAATGGACAAAGCTGCTAAAACAAATCCTCTGCTGGATGCAGGAGGAATAATTGACTTTTAAAAATACAGCGAAGGAAATCACAAAGTAGCTAGAGTTATATTGGCTTCTTTGTTCAAGATTACAGCAACCAATCCTGCATATATTTTAGTCTGAGTCACATGATAAACATCTACTCAAGCCTTCTCGAAATATCAATGACGTCCATCAGTCATCTTGGGTCTGAAAGTTCAGCACTGAAGTTTGGAAAATGAAAATTAGAAAACTAAAAGTGGACCCTACACCAAACTCTTTTATTTTATTCTCAAAGGTTCCTTTTGTTAACATTGGCAAGCAATACACCCCCCCTTCACCACACACACACACACACACATATAGTATTTTTAGTACATAGAGAGTATTTATGATTTGTGAATATTGTTGCACTTTCACACTGCACATGCACACCATAATGTATAGACACTCGCATGATCAAGATGCTTGCAGAAATGTGAATTATGACTCCTTTTGCCTGGTGAGGCAGACCAGAGGACGACAATCATAGGCCAATTACAGTAAGGGCATGTACATAAAAATACAACTCAATTAGATCTGGACACATACATATACCACTGTCAGGAAGCATATCTCTTCCAGTTGCTGGAGGGTTGGTGCAACACTACTCATGATATTGATGATCAAGAGGAATAGCTAGATGATTCTTATTGGTCAATTGCGTATTAACCACTCCAGCTGATACCACTATTCATTGACCTGAATGGTGTATTCTATCTGAAAGAAGATTCCTATATAACTTATACAGTGGAAGAGCGACAGATGTAGGGGTGTTTGTAATAAATCATAGTTTGAGAGGGCGGTTGTGGTATTTTGTATTAACATTGTAAACACACTATACTGTCTTGTCATGATTAAAATTGTTTTTAATATTTGAGTCAAGTGCAATAAGATTTTGTATAAATTGAGTACTGCGTTTGCTGCATTTTTTAGTACCACTGTAAACACACTATACTGTCTCGTCATAGCAATTTTTTTAAAAAAAATATATATTTGATTTCAGCAAGGATAGCAAGTTTCCCTATGTATATATGGAATTTTGTTATACTCTTGTTTACCAACACACTACACAATTATAAATGTGGATTGTCTACAACACAATCTCAGGCAGCATTCCTTGCAAGTCACTTGTAATACTCTTTGGTATTCCTGACTCAGAGGTGATAAGCTGGTTCAGGCTCCCTCCGGAAGTCATCATGGAAACTCTAAAGTGTCACTCACCGGACTGTGAGTGCTACTTCTCGTGTGTTTAGGAACCGTGGCCGTCCACCATTCTGAGGGTCTGCGCATGTGCAGCCCTTTTCAACCTTCAGTTCATGTTCCTTTTAGTTAATTGGCTGATCAGGCAACACTCCCTATTTAAAGCACCTGAGGTCAATACCTCGTTGCCTGATCTTGGAGTCTCATTCCCCATGAGCCTCTGAAGGTGTTCCTGTGTTTCCTCGTGTGTTCAGCTCCTGCTGATTCCTGTTGTTCGTTTGTGGTTTCCAGTCCACTTCATCTTCCCTGTGTTTCATCGTGACTGCACCAGCTGATTCCTATCCGCTGCCTCTGTGCTATTTCAGTTTGCAGTCCACTTCAACTCTCCTGTGTTTCATCGTGACTGCACCAGCTGATTCCTATTCGCTGCCTCCGTGTATCTACAGTATCCTGCTCACTTCAACTCTCCCGTGTTTCATCGTGACTGCACCAGCTGATTCCTATCCGCTGCCTCCGTGTATCTACAGTATCCTGCTCACTTCAACTCTCCCGTGTTTCATCGTGACTGCACCAGCTGATTCCTATCCGCTGCCTCCGTCTATCTACAGTATCCTGCTCACTTCAACTCTCCCGTGTTTCATCGTGACTGCACCAGCTGATTCCTATCCGCTGCCTCCGTGTATCTACAGTATCCTGCCCACTTCAACTCTCCCGTGTTTCATCGTGACTGCACCAGCTGATTCCTATCCGCTGTCTCCGTGTATCTACAGTATCCTGCTCACCTCAACTCTCCCGTGTTTCATCGTGACTGCTCCAGCTGATTCCTATCCGCTGCCTCCGTGTATCTTCAGTTCCCTGCTCATCGCTACCCTCCAGTACTCCTCGCGTCTGCAGCCAGCTGATCCGCTCTCCGTGCTTCTACAGTGTCTCCGCTTGTGTCAACTCGCCTGTCTGCATTGGATCAACGCCCCACTGCTTTCATCTCGTCTAGATCATCTCTACTCTTCAGTGTTCTCCAGGTGTCCAGTTCTATATACTACTGCTTCCTGAGTATTTGTTTCTATCCCTGCTGGTTCACCTACCTGTGCGCTGCACCTACTAGATTACCGCTTCTACCCTCCTGGGACTTCGTATCCTGCCGGCCTCCCGCCGTCCAGGTATCTCTGCACTTCTGTCTGACAGCCTGCTCTCCTGAACCACGGTATGCATACTTCTCATTGACTGTGCTGGTGTATTGCATATCTTGCTGGACTGAGTTGTTCTCCTCTGGAGTTTACTATCCGCTGAGACTATTGCCATCATTTGACTGTGTTACCTTTTGCCTGGATAGTTCTTGTGACTTTGTATTATTGTGCAGTGCTGTTCAGTCATTACTATATTGTGCATATCATCGTGGGATCAAGTTCAGTGTGCCCGTGTATACTCTGCATTGCATTTCTCTCCCCGTGCTCCTCCTCACATATATATTCAGTGGTACAACTTGCTAGAGGCAGACCACTGTTCCCTGTTTCCTGAGTCACCTGTTTCCGTATCCTTTCACATAGCAGTGGTACAACTTGCTAACGCAGACCACTGACTTCCCGGATACCTCCACCCGGATTCCATTCCTTCACCTAGACAGCGGTACAACTTGCTACGCAGACCGCTGACTCTCATCACCTCCTCGTTACTTCTGGACATTCCTCCTCACTATAGCAGTGATACAACTTGCTATCCGCAGACCACTGACTCCCCTCACGTTTCCCTTGTCCATTCAGTTCGTTCAGTACTATTATTACATATTACCAGTGCTGCTAGTCATAGACTTTCCACGAGCATTCTCTACCATCTGCTGTCTCCTGTTCCGTGATCACCCCGCTACCAGAGTACCATATTACCACCTATACTGCTCTGGTAAGTCCATCATCTGGTGATCCCTGGGTAAAGACTCCTAGTGCCCGTGACATAAAGACTGTGCAGAGTGACATTGAGCTTATGATAATTATCCAGACAACAATACCACCACTGACTACATTGTTGGCTGTATTACATTTCTGTAAGTCTGGGTTATTCCAGACCACAGTAGCAGTGGCAGTAGGAATGTCACAACCTGCTTTTACTACAATATACCCTATGTTCATTTCTGCTGCACAATTTAAATTGCCATTGGATGAGGACTCCCCTTTGCAGATAACATTGCTCATTTTCCACATGTCATAGGGAAGTGGATGCTACACATATAGTCCTTTTACCACCAGTACAAAAACAACTACTGAGGACATTGCAAATGCAAATGCATGCTAGAACATTTTTTGCAATCAGGAGCAACTGTAGAAATGCATTTTATGTATAGTAGACATTCATAAAATTCTACTAAATGTATTTTATGGAAGGGGAGGACATTAATGAATATATTGGTTCTTTCATCTGTGCATTCTGTTGGGACATTAGATTCCACATATATATTGGTCATATTCGGCAGTGTATTGCCTGTTGGAGCAGAGCACACCTAGACCCATAATCAAAAACATTTATCTTTACTTCTCCTTCTTGTTCAATGCGGACATTTTTTTAATAAAACACATAATGGGCCTGATTCATTAAGGAAAGTAAAGAAACAAAAATGAGTAACTTTGAACCTTGGAAAACCATGTTGTATTGGAGGGAGAGGTAAATTTAAAATGTGAGGGTAGATTTATATTTGGGGTAGAGCATGTCCTAGACCAACTTTTAATGTCAGTGTAAAACGAAAGCCATCACGTATTTGTGTCCTACATGAAAAAACAGCTAGTATTTTTCTTATCTGCAAAAAATAAACTCATTTGCATCTCTTGCATTGCACCATGGTTTTTGTTAATTCTTTACATTAATTAATTCCAACTTGTGTCAGGTGAGTCCCAGGTCTCCCATGGCTGCTAGTGCTAGGGAAAGACTTGCCTTTAAAAGCTGTGTGCAGGTAAGCCTTAAGCCCAGATAAAATAGCATAGCATTTGATCATGTTAGGACTAACCAGAATGGGAAGACTTTGGCGTGAGTTGGTCAGCTTAACATATATTGCAATATGTGGAACTAACATTCCCTGTTTTTACTATAGAAAAGTACTTGGTACAGCATTAATAATGTGTTTGGAGAGTGCAGAGTATCCCTGTTTTTTTGTCTATACAATGTGGGCAACCCCCTCTTGCACCCCAGTCTGTACATGGTGAGTGCAGAGGATATATGTCTGTTTTTGTTTTTTTATATATATATATATATATATATATATATATATATATATATATATATTTATATATATATATATATATATATACATATATATATTGTGACAAGAGCCCGCTACTGCTGAAGCACACACAAACAACTTCTTCTTTTTATGCAGCTTTATTGTCAGGATGCAAAAATGTGTTTGACACCATATGAATTTCACAGCAATTCTGGAGATCCTACACGCTAGCGAGACATAGCCCAGCTCTCTAATGACCAGCCAGCTTCCCCAGCGTTGGTCTCACTGAATAGATGATACAAGCAAGCTTTTATACATGATACTCCTCCCCCAGCATTAGCTTGATGGGCAGATGAAACACCCACCTTCACTTTAAGAGGAAACTCCCATCAGTGGTTCTGTTTACACTAACAGACACACCCTGTCTGGTTGCTGAGAGGAAGGAGCTTTCAATTCATGTGAGTTAACCAAACTTGAACTATTGTTTGTCACACACAAGTCTTTACCTGGTTTACCATTAATCTAGGTGCATAACTGCACCAATGTTTTACTCTGCTTGTATGCTTTCTCTGCATCTTGTCAGATAAATGCCTCCCTTTGTTACAATATATATATATATATATATATATATATATATATATATATATATATATATATACATATCAATCTATCTATCTATCTATCTATCTATCTATACATGCAAGTTATATCCCATTGCGCAAGTACTTATGATTAGTGTGTTCTGAGTGGATTAACTTTAGTGAAGGTATTTCTGTAGTGTAGTGCCTCTCTGCTTGTCATAGGGTTGTTAATAAGCAGTCCCCTCCGTTTGTCTGGTGTCTAGTTTGTGCAATTAAGCCATCCAATACCACCTTGTGATCAGGGCTGGATTAACCCGAGGTCTAACTGGGCTACAGCCCAGGGGCCTCGGGCATCCAGGGGGCCCTTGACAGTGCTCAGCGGCATTAATGATCGGTGCAAGGGCGCCCCCGGCCGATCAATGCTGCTGAGCACTGTCACTGTAGCCTTTCCGCGGCACTGAGTAAATTCCTTACTGAGGAGATCTCGTGAGTCTCACTCTTACGAGATCTCCTCAGTAAGGAGCTTACAGCACGCCGCGGAAAGGCTACAGTGACAGCACAACAGAAAGAGGTAAGTGCTTGGGGGGGGCGGGCGGCTCATGGGGGGGGGAGTTCGGCTCACAGGGGGCACCGGCTCAGAGGGGGGGGCCTCACGGGGGAATGGGGGCCCCATTAGCCCAGGAGCCTCCATTCCTTTAATCCGGCCCTGCTTGTGATACATCTCAGCCAATCACTATCTGGGTGGATATTTAAAATACATTAAAAAAGAGGAGCACCTCATTTTAGTGAAATATATGGACAGGTACCTTTCTGGCAGGGTACCTATCAGCAATGCCAGAAAAAGGAGGGCCTACCGATATGTGTGGCATACTATCCTCAGAATCTGAGGGCTGGATTGTCCCATCAGCCAACTTCAAAGGCACTGGAATGTTCTGAACCGCAATCTTAAATTATTACTGTGAGTTTTCCTTATCCCTGGGTATGTTTAAAATATAGAGCATACAATTAATATGACTTGTTAGTGTCTTATAAAAATAATCAGAAAAATATGATTGGAACATTTCTAATTTAGCATTAGACATGATTAACAATGTAATCAGTAATTACAAATTAGGTTGTAAAAATTGTATTTCTTTCAGGTATTAAGAGTTTTAAAAAATACAGATAACTGTAATTATGGGCCAAAATGCTAGCATTTATGTAAATTTTCAAGACAAAGCTAAAAAATTACATATACGTGAATGTACAGCTTTTGGTGTATTATTATACAATGTTTTTATACATTAAAATGATAATGCTAAATGTTCAAACACAAACATAGACAATATGTATTATATTAAAAAAAAGTTTGATCACATTTTAAGTAATGTATTTAAAAGTACATGACTTATGACTGGAGAGGGACGCTTTAGACATCAAAGACAAAATAGTTACAATAAGAGACATTTGTCTATTAAACTCTGTAACATTGGTATGTCCAGAGCTGGATTAAGGAATTGGGGGGGGGGGGGGGACTTAATACAGGTGGGCACATATGGTCTAAAATTAAGAGCATAGTACTAACTTTCAGGGAGAGTTACTTACTTAGCCAATTTTGAGACGTATGGTTCTGAATATATTACAGTATTAGTCCCCTAAAGATTTAAATTAATAACATTGCACTCCTGATGTCCTTAATTCATAACAGTGCCCCTTTGATAAACATAATTCATAATATTGCCCCCTTGATGATTGTACTAATAGTGCCTTCTTGATCTTAATTAATAACAGTGCCCCCTTGATGTATGCAATTATTAATAGTGCCCTCTTGATGAGTATAATTAATAATAGTGCCCCTTTTATGAGTGTAATCAATGATAGTGTCCCCTTGATAAGTGTAAATAATAATAGTGCCCCCTTGATGACAGAATTAATAATATTGGCCATATAATGAGTGTAATTGCTGAGTGTGCCCCTATGATGAGGGTAATTAATAATAATAATGCCCCTTTGATTATATAATTACTTTAGGACTGCCCTTCTTTCTTCTCTTCCCACACTGTATGCAGAGAGGCTCCCGACTCCCACAAGTGTTGCAGCTGTGGCGTAATAATGTTGCAACGCTCAAAGGACCAGGAGCTTCTGCATACAGTCGCATCTGGTAGCATCTACTGCTGTCTCATCGTCTCCTGGAGAGGCACTACAGCCGTCCAGTCCACCCCTGGCCCTATGAGCCAAGGAGGCAGAGGGCACCACCCAGAGCCGGGTTTAGACCTCAAGGTGTCCTAAGAAAGCTACAGGTTTGGGGTCTTCCTCCCTGAAACAATTCATTGCATGCACTATATTGTTTTTTAGCATAGCATATTAACTTTTAACACCTACTAGAAAAGATAGTGCAAACAGTGTTATACCAAAAAATATTAACTTTGGAAATCCCTACCTAAAACAGAGTGCAAATAATGATGTACAAAATTATTTCATAGCTTCAAATACCTTATATCAGAAAAAGTGCAAACAATGTTACAATTGCACTTTGTCTGATATAAGGCATTTAAAGCTAAAAAAATGTTAACCCAAACGTTTTGGGCTGGAGAGTGGACATTATCACAATAATTATATTTTAATAAAAGGAGTTTTTTGCAATAATCTTTTACAATGATCACTTTTCTTTACTCATTATTTGCTGATGAAAATAACCATTTATTTCACTCCATGCTGGCTGCTATTATTGGTCCAACTCTGCTCAGTGTACCTTGATCCTCCATATGATGTCACTTCCTTCCCTGCATGCCCAGTGTAAGCACACTGAGCCTGCGCAAGCTGTCACAGCTCCACCCAACAAAGAATTATTTTGGCAAATTAGTTTGAAAAGTATAGAAGAGAAAACAATGTCCCACCTTCATAACACTGTCCCTTACTACATCATCACTTTAATCACTTTGGTCCTCCTTCACACTGTTTCCCCTTTAGTACACTGTACCTCTCCATCATCAGACTGTGCCCTCCATCATGCTTTTGCCCTTTTATCATCACACTGTGCCCCTTCACCATCACACTGTGCCCCTTCACCATCACACTGTGCCCTCCATAATCATTTTGCTCCCATGTTTATTTACCCTCACACTGTGCCCTCTATACTTTTGTTCCCCTTCTCTTATTTCCCTCACCCTAGGTTGCCTAATGGCAAATCTGCCCCCCTGCGCCCCTTTCCCCCCCTCCCTTAATCCGGCTCTGGGTATGTCATATCTGCAATAAGCATGAGCCTGTTATTGGCCAGTTTGCAGAAAATATAAATGAACATCTACAATGATATAAATGAATTATAAATGTGGGCATCCACCTCAATGTGGTCACATTGTTGCAGTGGTGGAGCAGTGCTTGAAAAGTTCCTAGTGCATGTGTAGTAAAGCCCCAAGCTGCTCACCTCCAGCCCATAAGTGGCCAAACTCCTGCACTAGTGGTAGTTCCCCCACTACGATGCCTCAGCTGCTAACCATTTACAGTTAGTTTCTGAACTAACTCGTGTGTCTGTTTTATTTACTAATTTATCATATGATAGCCTAAAGGGAAATGAGTCTTAGTGACTCTGATCCCTTTTACTGTGACCACTGAGGTGACAAAGTTTCTGATCCAGGGATTCTAATTTTTTTTTTATGATTCTCGGGTACGGACCCGCCAGCATTAGTCTTTTAATGTTGGCATTGTGATTGTCGGCAATTTATTATGTTGACATTTTCATATCAACGGGTTAACTGACTACATTTCCAGTGTTGCAATTTAGTACCCAACCTAATTAAATTTATTATTATTATTATTATTATTATTATTATTATTATTATTATTATTATTATTGTGAATTGCAGCATGGCATGTAACAATGTCATTTTTATATTTGCTACATCTGTTACATCTGAAATGTTCATTTCCTTTTCACAAAGACCTATAGGTGTCACTCCTTTTATTGGAGTCCCATGGTTAGGTAGCAGAAAATGAATGCCCATTAGAACATACTTTCTGCGGTTACTTCACATCACAATATACTGTAGCTTTTGATTGCAGCATGGCAGCACAATGCAATGTACAAATATCCCGATATCACTGACATTGAATTCCACATTATGGTGTCCTTCCTATGTATTTATAGTCACAGCAGTAAGATAAATCTCAGTATACTGTATTAAGGTATAATTTATTTCAGCAGTGTTTGCTGTGCATAATGAGCTTCCAGGACTTGGAAAATATATTCATATATGCTGATTAAGTTTACAAACTTTTCTAGGCCTAGGTAATGTAAAATATTCTGAAAATGCTGAAATCACGTAGTGCATTGTTGTTTGTGTAAATTGTTGCTCTTTGGTACAGTGCTCATTACAGCATTCTGATAAGGATGTAATGAGATAAAGTAATTACCTCAAGGCCAGACAAATGTCAGCAAATGGTCGTACACTTGTACCACTATGTACCTAAGTTCAATATCTTAAGATCATCATCATTATCATCATCAACATTTATTTATGTAGCGCCAACAATTTCCATAGTGCTTTACAATTGGGGACAAACAGTAATAAACCATATTGGATAAAACAGACAAAGAGTTAAGTGTTACAGCTAGCGGCTATTGGCAGAACAAGTGATAGAGATCTCCGCCTATAGCAGCTGCCTTTCCCGCATAGCTTGTCACGCTTACAGGCACTCAGATGCTTCCAGGTTTTAACTCTAGCGTAGTGTAAGTGTATGAGCAATACCGTAGCAAGGAAATAAGAGGCGGCAGATAGGATGGTTGCGGATAGTCAGAAATAGTCTGAGGTCAGGGGTCCATAGCAGATAGAGTAGTCAAAAACAGCATTTGTAGTGCTATTGTGGAGAATTATAACCTGTTTGGATTTGGGGGTGGGGCACCGATGCCAGTTAGTGGCCAGCTAGTAGTGAGGAAAGCACTATTTAGCCAGACGTAGGGCTGTGGAAGAAATTGTGTGGAGAAACTGCTGTTTATGCTATCCTGACACTTACCAAATAAACAGGAGAAGATCTGAAGAATCGTCTCTTGTTGACTATGGGTCTAGGTACGCTCTGCTCTGACAGACACAACACACTGCAGGATAGGACAAATACATATGTTGAATATAAAGTCCCAGCAGAATGCTCAGAAAAAAAATTCCTCTCCACTGCACTACTCTGCTATTTCTAATGTGTTCATTTCACTTACTGTGGCACCATTTAAATAGACTTAACTTGCATAAAATTATCTCTCTGCCCTCTATCCAATAAAATGGGAGATAGCTGCTGATGATGATGATGATTATGATTATGAGATCAGCTCTGTATTATAAAATAATCAACAATATTCATGAATGATGTAACTAGTAGTTTTCTTGACTTGAATGCCTGTTTTGGCCCTCTGATTGCTTTTGATTCCTTCTAGTGTCATAAGTGTATTTTTGATAGCATTTTCCGCTTGGCTATTTTTTTTATGTTCCTCTGAGCATTTCTCTGTAGTTGCTTTAATCTCTCAACCACTTTTTACCACTCTATGCTTTGCCATGCCTTCCACACAACCTTCAAGCCAACATTTAGAATCGAAATATAATCGAAACGAAATAGGGAAAAAATGTACTACATTTTGTACTACAATACAGCACCGCCGTGGACGCTTCTTTGACAGCGCCGCAGCTGCTGTACAGTACAGTGCCGCTATGTAGGGGCACTGTTTATCCTCGATCTTCGCAGAGGGGAGGGGTTTCTGGAGAACCAGAAACCCCCCCCCCCCTGCGTGCACCCCTGAGATAATGATTATGAACAGTTTGCTACTAGTACTGGCACATACGCAATAAGAAAAGATTTTAAGCTTGATACTCAATAATATTCAATAGTTCAATTAGTAGTGTTATTGACTTAAATAACACATACTTCATACTAAATACACCCATTACAGCGTTAGGAGACCAATGCTTATGAAATTTTAATGTGAAAAGTAACGTTTTGCCTCACTTTCACATGGTGAGTAGGAAGTTCCAACTACAGAATCTTAACTGTTCATTTCTAGTGCAGCCACTATCGGCAGGGCGCTGAGTGATGTACAGATACAGAGGACCAAGGAACGGAGTGGTGTGCAGACACTTGTGAAATAGATATGAGTGGTGTTCATACACTGGGCGCAGGGGTCTGAGTGGTGTGCTGACACTTGGGGCTTGATTTGAGTGGTGTGCGGGAACTAGGGACAAGAAGATAAGTGATGTGCAGACACTGAGGGAAGTGAGCTGATTAGTGTGCAGACACTAAGGGCAGTGAAATGATTGGTACTCAGACACAGTAGGCAAAAAGCACAGAGGGGTGAACAGACATTAGGGTCAGTAAGCTGAATGGTGTGCACAGTATTTGGACAGGGAGCTGAATGGTGGGCAACACTGAGGACTGGAAGCTGAATGATTTTCAGACACTGGGGACAGTGAACTGAATGCTGTGCATAAGCGGGGGTCAGGGAGCTGAGTGATGTGCAGGCACTGAGGTCAGGAAGGTGAGTGGTGTGCAGGCACTGTGGGTATTAAGGTGAGTGGTGTGCAGATACTTTGGGGCAGGAAGGTGAGTGGTGTGCAGGCACTGAGGGCAGGAAGGTGAGTGACGTGCAGGCACTGAGGGCAGGAAGGTGAGTGGTGTGCAGGCACTGAGGGCAGGAAGGTGAGTGGTGTGCAGGCACTGAGGGCAGGAAGGTGAGTGACGTGCAGGCACTGAGGGCAGGAAGGTGAGTGGTGTGCAGATACTGAGGGCAGGAAGGTGAGTGGTGTGCAGATACTGAGGGCAGGAAGGTGAGTGGTGTGCAGGCACTGAGGGCAGGAAGGTGAGTGGTGTGCAGGCACTGAGGGCAGGAAGGTGAGTGGTGTGCAGGCACTGAGGGCTGGAAGGTGAGTGGTGTGCAGATACTGAGGGCATTAAGATGAGTGGTGTGCAGATACTGAGGGCAGGAAGGTGAGTGGTGTGCAGACACTAAGGGCAGGAAGGTGAGTGGTGTGCAGATACTGAGGGCAGGAAGGTGAGTGGTGTGCAGACACTAAGGGCAGGAAGGTGAGTGGCGTGCAGGCTCTGAGGACATTAAGGAGAGTGGCGTGCAGATACTGAGGGCATTAAGGTGAGTGGTGTGCAGATACTAAGGGCAGGAAGGTGAGTGGTGTGCAGGCACTGAGGGCAGGAAGGTGAGTGGTGTGCAGGCACTGAGGGCAGGAAGGTGAGTGGTGTGCAGGCACTGAGGGCAGGAAGGTGAGTGACGTGCAGGCACTGAGGGCAGGAAGGTGAGTGACGTGCAGGCACTGAGGGCAGGAAGGTGAGTGGTGTGCAGATACTGAGGGCATTAAGGTGAGTGGTGTGCAGATACTGAGGCAGGAAGGTGAGTGGTGTGCAGACACTAAGGGCAGGAAGGTGAGTGGTGTGCAGATACTGAGGGCAGGAAGGTGAGTGGTGTGCAGACACTAAGGGCAGGAAGGTGAGTGGTGTGCAGGCTCTGAGGACATTAAAGTGAGTGGTGTGCAGATACTGAGGGCAGGAAGGTGAGTGGTGTGCAGACACTAAGGGCAGGAAGGTGAGTGGTGTGCAGATACTGAGGGCAGGAAGGTGAGTGGTGTGCAGACACTAAGGGCAGGAAGGTGAGTAGTGTGCAGATACTGAGGGCATTAAGGTGAGTGGTGTGCAGATACTGAGGGCAGGAAGGTGAGTGGTGTGCAGACACTAAGAGCAGGAAGGTGAGTGGCGTGCAGGCTCTGAGGACATTAAGGTGAGTGGTGTGCAGATACTGAGGGCAGTGAGCTGAGGTGAACATGCTCTAGGGACTGAGAGCTGAATAGTGTGCAAACACTGTGGACAGGGAGCTTAATAATGTGAAGACACTGGGGGCAGGGAGATAAGTGGTGTGTAGATACTTAGGAGCAGGAAGATGAGAAGTGAGCATACACTGAGGACTGGGAGCTGAGTGGTGTGCAGACACTGGGTGCCATATAGTATAGCAGTGACATTAATAAATGAAGTACTATCAGCTATAGGTCAACACTGAAACAGCAAATCAGAAGCAACTAGATAGTGTTGCGGCTAGTCATCATCATCATTGCATATACTGTATTGCTCACCCTGAAGAGGCGTATATATGATTGCATTCACAATGAATTCACTCACACTTACACGCTCACGTCTTTACTGTGTTCAGCTTATGCATGCACTCCCATGTCTGTTCTCTCCAGCCATAGGGAAATGCAAAAGAAATGGTCTAATGCCCAACTCTAAGTGAGGTTCATATTGTTTTTTTCCTTTAACACACTTCAATCCTTTTATTGTGTTTTTAGACAATTAAGCTTAGGTAAGTACACTATAGTTCACTCTCTATATGAATGTTTTTCTGTATTCAAAATGTTTTACACCAGTGCAGATGGGCTTTAATTCTGCAAATTGCAAAGTGCTTGATGACTGATGTGCACATTCCTACTTAGGCACTATCCGGAATGCTTCATGAATTCCAATTGCGAGATGCACTTAATATTAATCTGACATCGGCACATGTGCTGCATAATTAAATGAAACAAGTGAAGTAGTTGGAATTTAAATTAGACCTGACTGTAATATTATGATGGATTCTGTTCTAACCACCAAAATCAAAACTATAATTTTCTTTTGGATATAATAAAATATTCAACTTCTTCTTGAAAGAACAAGAATTATATTGAACATGTAAAAAGAATTAAGCATATGGAGTCCACTTGTCAAAAGGTCGAGTTACATTGCTTAAAGCTAGGTACACACTACACTGTTTTCGTCCAATAATCGGCTCAAACAGCCGACATACGACCGCTCGTTCAAAAGTCGGGTCAGTGTGTGCAGTGACACGATGGTCGAAAGTCTGCCCAAATGGACGATTATCGCCTCATTTGGTTGGTCGTACCGTTTAATATTTTCATTCCAATCTCGTTTCCATTGTGTAGTGTGTATAAACTTCCGACCGATCCACAACAGTGAATACGAAATTACAGTCATTGCTCACGACAACATGGCTGTAAAAAGTCGCTAAATGGACATCCGCTCTTCCCTTTATCGTCCTAAACTAGCCTCGTGTGTATGCAATCCATGGACCGAGCGATCGGAACATCGATCGCATGTAAAATCGCTCGGCCTAAAAAGTTGGTCGAAATCTCTGTAGTGTGTACCCAGCTTAAGGAAGAGACCATTAGTCACCCATTTGCTTTTGCAAATTCTATAAGCAAAATGAGTGTAAATTACATGCATAATAAATATTTTTTAAGAGTGTTGGGAAGTGTTTGTAGTTTGTTCAATTATATTTTTATTTCAAACTTTTCAGTTACAATGTTAAAGGTTATCTTGTTTATAACGCAGGGACCATAATTGTGGTAACATTGGTACTTATTGAGTTTCAACCTCTCATTGCCCAGACTCCTACTACCTAGAGGAATTTGGAAGAGCTCTTCTGCTCTTCAGCACTGGGCTAACAACCTCTTGGAGGGACCATTTACCACATCTTTAAGGGAGCCATCCAGCCTGGGTGCTGGTTATTGCTATAACCGTATCTCACTCCACTGGATTCTCTGTTATGGAGATAATCATCCTAACTGTATATTGAATTTGCATGGTTGGCCAGTCTACCTTTGTTGTTACAATTATTTATTTATGTTTAACTGTGCTGACCCTGTTATCTCAGAATCATCCCTTTTCACAGTGCTATGCAGCTTCTGCAACTTGCATAATAGAGGGTATTCAAGGATTGCTTGTTTGGCAACCTCATCCCATTACTGAACATATGTAAGCCAGAAGATACAAGGTCTTTTTGCAGAGTCGTGCAAAGATTATTTAATGGCCTAATTTTCTGACAAAATGTGAGAATGCGAGGCTCGGTACACACTATAGGAAAAATAAACGAAACATAAACGATTAGCAATTTACAAACGACAGGAAAAAGAAATTCCAGACCAGAGTGCCGATTCATGTGTACACACTGTACAAGATTGCCTGCAGATCTGTGCTCTGTCATAACCATTGGTTGGCTGTCGCTCAGCAGGGTTCCGCACCCGCAACCAGACTACATTCCAAGGTATATGTGCCTGCCCCACCCCCTCGTCTGTTGTTCCAATTCTGCAGTGTGCATACACACTGCAGAATTAGAACAACAATGTTTCATCGTTGAACAAGATTTTCAAGCCAGTTTGAAAATCTCAATCAACAATTTTATGTGATTTTGTGTGCAGGATATACACTACTGTGATATCGAGCCAATCACTTGTTTATCGTCTGATTGGCCCAATAATCGTCTGAAAGCGCAGTAGTGTGTACCTAGTCTAAAACAGTGATGGGCCCCTGATACACTTCAAGGGGCCACATGGAGTAGCCCTCTAGCTCTAATTTCAGTGCCCTTAGTCTCAGTAATAAGTTAAAACTTTACATTTAATCATATTCATTTACAATAACTTTTAGCGACTGCAAGTCCTGTATAGAAGGCCTATAGAGCAGGCCTGGCCAACCTGTGGCTCTCCAGGTATTGTAAAACTATGAGTCCCAGCATGCCCTGCCAGCTATCAGCTGGTTATCTACTGGCAAAGCATGCAGGGGCTTGTAGTTTCACAACACCTGGAGAGCCGCAGGTTGGCCAGGCCTGCTCTATAGGTTGTATAAGTCACACTATAAAGCTGAAGGTGATATTGGAAGAGACACTGCATCAGTGAATCAGGAGTTTCACTGGACATATGTAGAAGACCAGAGTGGGGACCTCAGGGTGGTGAACCAGCACTGTCAGCCCTCCTTCACCTCCGTGCCTTGTAATGGTCACACCCCTGCAGTGCCGGTAATTCCATCACTAACTTGAATTGAAACAAGGCTTATCTGGCATTGATCATCAGTATAGCAGCTCTGTTAGAAAAGGCTCTATGAAAAATCTGAGATTTTTTTTTAAGAGTACTGTATTGTAAAATAGGCTTGTATAAGTATATTAATTAATTAATGGTTGCATTTTTGTCTATTATTCATGAATATTTATTTTTCTTTTATTTCATTACATACGGATTACTAAATATGTTATATTTTTTTCATCCTTTTTTCCCTAATACTGAGATTATTCTCATTTAAATACTTCCACAAATGTAAGCTGTTGTAATTGTTGTTATGGAAGGTAATTGGCACAGAATGACTTAGAGAGCCCCTTTAATGAATATTACTAAAACTTTAATACACTCCTGTGCACACATATTATTACATTATTCTAAATGTACAGATTAGTCGAAAGCACTAATTATCTTCTTAAATGTAGTCTATTTTCATGAGTTTATTAATTATACATATACAGGAGTCGTAGAAATAATTGAATCCATTTCTACAGTGCTGCAATCAAGGAAAGAATATTTTCAGTTTTTGTGATCCTCAGTTGTACAGTTGTACAGTTGTTCAGCCCTACAGGTTGTTTCTAAAACACAATAGCTGTTAATTTCACTGATATTCATATTCAGGCAGATTGCATTGTTGAGAGTAAGGGGTGGGGTACGTGTCCCCGACTCTTAGTATAGCGTCAAGGACTTACCCGACTTGATAAGGTAGAAGGTGGCAATGACGATAGGATGGGAACAGCGAAGCTTTGAAATAGGACTTTGCAGAAAAACGATCAATACAGAAGCCGGCACACAGAAAGTCATGTGACTTTCTAGGACTGTACTAATATTAGGGGTGTTTACCCAAGCTTTTACCCAATCCATACGAAATATGTCATACAATTTTTTCTCAAAAGTATTTGAGGGTAGGAGTATTCTGAATCCACATTTGAACACTTTCCTGCTAGTAAACCTTTTATACTGCCTTTAGATACTTTAACGCCCTTGGCAGAAATCCAAAAATTGCCCATTCTGCCTTTAAAGAATTGGTGGACAATGCCATAGGCAATGAGTAATATCTGCTATTGGGAGCCACACTTTGAACATGAATGGTCAGCAGTCAATCCTAGGGGACAAAGACGTTCTGTTATAGAGGATAGGAAACATTTCTACCTAGTTGCCGGGAGCAACTGAAATGAGTAAGCTAAGGAGCATAGTGCGAGATTGGTAGCCGGTTCTGGGAAATGTTTTTTTCACTGCCCCAATCCCGTTTTTAATCTCTCATAATTATACTTTAGAAAGTTTAGCTTGCTCTAATAATTTCCCCATGAGTTGTGTATCATTAGGGGTTTCTGTATATGGTGTGGAGAAATATATGTGGAATCATTTTGCAATATCTGGTGAATGTGTGATGAATTTATTTTGTCCATTTATTTTAATTCTACTTTGTGATTTTTACATTTAGCTATTTTGTCCATATTCGCAAGAAGTTTGCTTGCACGATTGCTCCAATTATAAAATTTGTTCTTAGTAAAAATCAATTTGGAGTTTTGCTTGTCACAGTAAACAGCACTCTCATAGTTGTCTTGCTTGCTTATAGTTGTCGAATAGGTCGCCATTCAGGTCAGAGACATAGGCATTATAACAATGAGACAAATGTTGTTGTTGTAGAGGGTTATATTTTTTGTTATGTATTTTCTTGTCATTGGAAACATATGCAATAATGTGAAGTTTTCCCAAAACAGGACTGGGTCATCCCAGCGTTCCGTATTATCGTCTTTGAGTTCTGACCATTTATTTATTAATACATTTCTGAAAGTTCTCAGACTGATACAGGTAAGAGGAGAACTTCCAAATGTGGGTCTTGGAACTGGCACTTTAACTGTCAATTTTCTGCCTCTGGTCACATCAGTCTTAGATCTCACAAGTGTCTTACAGATACCCATGCTCAAATTACTCAACAGGTTGACAACTTTTTGCCCCGAGAATATTTGCAAGCTCACATTTTCTGAGTCTCTGCATCATTACTGGCTTTTGTCTCTCTTTGTGCCTCTTTTTCAGAACTCTCACACACTTCAGTGCTGTTAGGTTTTCATCTGCTGTGCACTCAGACCTGGAATGCAGTTCAGGTGGGTCCCTGTTTGCTGCCTTCAATTATTTCTGAGCAGTGCAGGAGTGCTTTCCCTTGTGATCTAATTGGAACACTTCACTATAAAACCCCCCTTAGATTGTACGCTGATTTGAGCAGGGTCTTCTCTCCTCCTGTCTTCACCACTTTTAACTCTGCTCGCCAGCTACCTAGCCTTCCTCCTCGAGGACCCTCTTCCCCCTGTCCTCTCTCGCTCCCTCCTCTCCCCCTGGGGGTCTCCCTGTCATCTGTGCCCTCCCTCCTAGGTGCCGTTGTTGGCAGACCTTCCCCTCTCCCCTCACCCACCTCTCTAGCTGTGCCTTGAGCTCACTGAGTTACTGTGATTATTGTTTACTGTTCTGTGCTGTCTCACCTCGTATTGTAATTTCGTTTGTCCCTGTACTGCGCTACTGACACCTAGCGGCGCCCTATAAATAAAAATTAATAATAATAATAATAATAATAACCTTCACTGGCCATGCATTCATTGCTAGTGATAGCGTTTGACACACATGGTCTTGGCTCCTGTATCCTGACCTGTTTTTTCCTGTCCCTGCATTGGATCCCCTTTCTACATTTATTATATCCTTATTTCTGGCCTGCACCATACAGGTGATAGACTCCAATCAGGGAGTTGATGACAGGGAAAGGATTAAAATAGTCATGGATCGGCTATAACTAGCCTCCAGGATGCCTGTACAAGCTTGCAATAAGCATATATGCTATTTAAGTAAGATGCAGTCATAAAATAAAGTTTAGCTGAGTCTGGTTATTGCTAAATGGTGTTTAATTGTACCTAACATATTCAAACACAGTTAGCTATGTTTGCTGGTTTTTATAGTATTGGCCAAGTGACATGAATGGTGAATGTTTAATATTGATCATGCCTCATGAACATGTGTTGTGAAGCGTGTCAGTGATATAATTAGTTCCAAGTAATTTGATAGACTGGATTCATATTCTCAATTATATTGACTCATCTCAAAAATTGGCTCTCTCAATTGCTTGTAGGTAACAGGTGCTCTTTAAGTATCTTAATAAAGAGTTTCAATTGGGGCCTTAGAAGAATATGGATGCAGTTGCAGTTGATCAGGTTGCAAATTTAACTACCACCATGGATGAAGTACCTAGGGAATTAAGTCATTTTAATTTGCCGCTGCTCTGGAATGTCACAAACTGTTTATTGTGCAGCCCAAGGTAAATGCGGACATTGTTAACTATGATTAATTAAATATGTAATCTACCTTGCTGTAGTGGTGTAAGGATGAGCATGTTCATGGGAAATAAAACTGTAATATTCCATTTGGACCTTGAGAGCGCCTATCTCTATTTGTATAGCAGCTCCAAAATGTATAGTAGCAGTGTACTAGAAATACTTACAGGTTCCTGAAAATACAGAAATTTGCAAGCTACAGATTTAACAAGGGCACCCAGATTGTCTTTACAAAAGTAATCACAAGGATATATCTTGCATGTCCTGCATTTTAATTGTCACCCTAATAATACTGTCTACATTTGAAATGTCGCTCTAATGATATTGTTGACACTTGAATTGCCTACCTAATGATACTGTGGACATTTGCATTGTCAATCTAATGTTGTCGATTTTCTGAATGTTGACTAAATAAATATCTAGCAGTCGACCAAATACCCTTCCATTTTATAAATAGGCCTCCTTCTCCTCAAAGAGCCCCAACATTGAATCAATACCATCCACATTTAATAGATGGGTTTCCTTCCCCTCAACAAGCCTCAGCATTATATCTAATAGCCCCAACATTTATTTCTTTTTTACCATCTATAAATTTAACTCAATCCTACTCACTTTTTATGGTTAGACCAATGCACCACTAACTAATAGCAATATCAAATTCACAGCATTATTTTTTTTTCATAAATAGACCTATTTCCCTCAATGAGCCCCACGATTAATTTATTAGCCTCAAATTACATTAATAGACCTACATATTATGAAAAGATACCACCTATTAAATGAATAGCCCCCATATTCCATCAATAAGCCCCCACATTACATTAATAGTCCCCATTACACTCAGGGGTATAGAGTGAGTGGATCATATGTAACATGTGCTTTGGGTGCTAGATGCACAGTAGACACCATAGACAGTCTGTCACTCACAGCATCTCACATTGTCTGGCTTTTGTGCCCCTATGCACCTGATTTTTTTTTTAAATGAAATGTTATTTTTTTGTCATTCATTTTCTATAAACTGGCATTAAAGGAATGGTGACCGGGGCCCCTGCCCTGACTGGCTTTGCTGCTTATCCATCAGCCTAAGGAATATTGCCTAGGCTGACACACAGGGGGCACAGCCATTTATGGCAGTGTCAGAGTAAAATTTTGAATAAGTCCCTACTACCATATGCTTTAGACCTGGGGCAACTGAGTAGTGATGAGCATAGTCTGCTGTTCGGGAAAAGGGGCTACTAACCTGCTAAATGTGAAGAACACAATTGGCCAGTTCCTGGGGTATTATTCTGAATTATAGACTTCTGGCCTATCACGCTTATCCGCCTATCCTCCCTGATGTTTGGCTGGCTCCTATCCTGCTCTTCCCTTCCACCTCTGGTACTCACTCCTTCCCTCCCCTCCTGTTTCTCAATTTCCCCTTTCCAAACTCCTCTCCCAACATCTCTCCACGTGGGCTAGCTCCTTCTCCATATTTCAGTACATGTGGGGCTGGGGCTGGTGCCCCAGTGTGCTCAAACTGTGGCTAAGAATACAGCCATGAATAAAGAATGGTACCAAAACATCCTCCAAGAGCAACTTCTCCCAACCATCCAAGAACAGCTTGGTAATGAACAATGCCTTTTCCAGCATGATGGAGCACCTTGCTATAAGGCAAAAGTGATAACTAAGTGGCTCGGGGATCAAAACATCAAAATTTTGGGTCCATGGCCAGGAAACTCCCTAGACCTTAATCCCATTGAGGTCAATCCTCAAGAGGCAGGTGGACAAACAAAACCCCACAAATTCTGACAAACTCCAAGCATTGATTAGGTAAGAATGGTTGGCCATTAGTCAATATGTGGCCCAGAAATTGATTGACAGCATGTCAGGGCAAATGGCAGAGGTCTTTAAAAAGAAGGGTCCACACTGCAAATATTGACTCTTTGCATAAAATGAATAAAATTGTCAATAAAAGCCTGCAGGAGGCGAACAGAGAAGTCTACCACATACAACATTCAAGACATGTAGATCAGTCTAGCAGGTAACTGTGGTGGCAGGATATTAATGGAGTGTGGGCTGGGGGAATTAATGCAATGCAGTGGTGGGTATTAATATAATCTAATCAGAAGTGTTGTCAGGTTATACAGTCATGGCCAAAAGTTTTGAAATGACACAAGTATTGGTGATCACAAAGTTTACTACTTCAGTGTTTTTAGAACTTTTTGTCAGATGGTATGCTGAAGTAAAATGACAAGCATTTCATAAGTGTCAAAGGCTTTTATTGACAATGTTATTCATTTTATGCAAAGAGTCAATATTTTCAGTGTGGACCCTTCTTTTTAAAGACCTCTGCCATTTGCCCTGACATGCTGTCAATCAATTTCTGGGCCACATATTGACTAATGGCCAACCATTCTTACCTAATCAATGCTTGGAGTTTGTCAGAATTTGTGGGGTTTTGTTTGTCCACCTGCCTCTTGAGGATTGACCTCAATGGGATTAAGGTCTAGGGAGTTTCCTGGCCATGGACCCAAAATTTTGATGTTTTGATCCCCGAGCCACTTAGTTATCACTTTTGCCTTATAGCAAGGTGCTCCATCATGCTGGAAAAGGCATTGTTCATTACCAAGCTGTTCTTGGATGGTTGGGAGAAGTTGCTCTTGGAGGATGTTTTGGTACCATTCTTTATTCATGGCTGTGTTCTTAGCCAAAGTTGTGAGTGAGCCCACTACCTTGTCTGAGAAGCAACCCCACACATGAATGGTCTCAGGATGCTTTACTATTGGCATGACAGAGGATTGATGGTAGCGCTCACCTTTTTTTCTCTGGCAAATGTTTTTCCAGATGCCCCAAACAATCTGAAAGGGGATTCATCAGAGAAAATGACTTTACTCCTGTCCTCAACAGTCCAATCCCTGTATCTTTTGCAGAATATCAGTCTGTCCCTGATGTTTTTCCTGGAGAGAAGTGGCCTCTTTGCTGGCCTTCTTGACACCAGGCATTCCTCGAAAAGTCTTCGTCTCACTATGTGTGCAGATGCACACACACCTGCCTCCTGCCATTCCTGAGCAAGCTCTGCACTGGTGGTGCCCCGATCCCGTAGCTTAATCAACTTTTCTGGCACTTGCTGGACGTTCTTTGGTGCCCTGAAGCCTTCTTCACAACTATTGAACTTCTCTCCTTGAAGATCTTGATGATCCGATAAATGGTTAATTTAGGTGCAATATTACTAACAGCAATATCCTTGCCTGTGAAGCCCTTTTTGTGCAATGATGACTGCATGTATTTCATTGCAGATAACCATGGTTAACAGAGGAAGAACAATGATTTCAAACACCACACCCCTTTTAAAGCTTTCAGTCTGTTATTCTAACTCAATCAACATGACTCTCACCTGTGTTAACGAGAGAAACACTGACCTGATGTCAGCTGGTCCTTTTGTGGCGGGGCTGAAATGCAGTGGAAATGCTGTTTTTTGGGATAAAGTTCATTGTCATGGCAAAGAGGGACTTTGGGCCTGATTCATTAAGGATCTTAACTTAAGAAACTTCTTATTTAAGTCTCCTGGACAAAACCATGTTACAATGCAAGGGGTGCAAATTAGTATTCTGTTTTGCACATAAGTTAAATACTGACTGTTTTTTCATATAGCACACACCTTTTTTGCAGGATAGGGCCAAATTATAGGTAAGCAGGGTAAAATTGTCATGTAATTGGGACATGCATGTGCCACCGCATAGAGCAACACATCATCCATGTACAGGTTGTCAGCATGAAAGGCTGTGGAAAACTTTGTGACTGACCCCCCAAGGCCTTTCCTTCCTAAAATCACTTATGCCATTGTAACCATATATATTGGCATTCTTTTACCATGGGCCACTTATCCCTAACCCAAAAGATGCCAAAAGGTGGCATTCTTCATGGCTCAGTGAGGGCAACATTTTCTTGTGAATTGATAAGCTGCACTGTAATAATTAAATGGCTGCCTCCATTGTTTCTAAACAAGTATATTTAATAAAGATAAGTGGTTCAGATTCGGAGAAATCCAACAGTTCCGATATATGGGGTTCCGAGTGACTCGGTTTCGCCTGCCAATTTCTAATTTCAAAATGAGGCAAAACATAATATCTGGGAAATTATCAATACAAAACTTACAATAGTTTTGGACCAATGTCTTATATGTATACAGCTCTCCCATCTCTTCTCCTGTTGCATTTTAGAACAGGCAGCATGTAGTGAGGATGTTAGCTTCAGTGCTCTGCTCTTAAAATAGCGTTCAGCGTGAAAGAGGGACATAGAAAGCAATAGAATCAAGTGATTATTTTAAAGCAGTTCTGTAGGGATCAGTAAACTAGAATAGTTTGCTGATCAATTGGTTTTAATTTCAAATTTTCAGAGAAATTAGCTATAGTAGAGGCTACTGGTTGTTATTAATGCATTTATTATAGTATTAGTATAAACAGACTGAGTTAGATATCACTATGAACTAAGTAGTATATTTAGTGGAGAAAAACAGTGTGCTTGGGCTGTATGACTATTAGAATCCATAATCATATCGATTTACTTGTTTTAAAATGTTTTTCTATGACAGTTATCTTGTGTGAGGCAGTGACATCTGAATTCATTAAAAAAAATCCTGGGTGTGAGTGTCAAAGACTGATTCATCCTTTTTAGAATAGAATGGGTGAAAGTAACTGCAATAGTGGCAAAATGACAAAATCCTTCATTAAGACAAGTTGCTGCAGACTTTAGCCAAAATTGGTGACAGTTGGGACATTTGTGAAGGGATCATTAGAAATAGACTGGAAAAGAATGTTAATGCTATAAATAGTAATATAGGAGCAAAAACAGCTCAAAATTAAATTATTTTACTTATTTTTCTCAATTTAAAGCTATATTGAGATCCAAAACCAAAACCTTTTGTGATTTTTTGGCAAAACCAGTTACAAAACCAAAACGCAAACACGTTTTAGAACCAAAACCATAACACGTTGGTTAGCGCACATCTCTAATATTAAAGGTTTTATTTTGGCAGATACATTTTCATAAATAAAACGTTTTTGATTTGTTTGTTTGTTTTGTTTTGTTTTATTTGAGGCCAGGCAGAAATAACTGATGAGAGAAGAGTTACTCTATTCCATCCAAACAGCTCTAACTACTTCTAAGAAAATCAAATGACGTCTGTTCAAATTGTGATATACTGTAAGTTGTATTAATTATGGGAGATATGTTTAAACTATTGTTCCACTCTCTCCATGTCCTGTCTATTACTTCATTTTACACTTTAATCTTCCTGAGAGGCAAAGAATAGGCCAGTCTAGTTGCCTTGGATCACAATAAATGCTCTCTTCATCTCTAAGTACTTCTGCTCTTACAGCTCTATCAGGATTGAGACAAAGCCGCTAATGATTATGTATGTGGAAGGACCTCAAGCAGTGGATACTGCCAGACAGGAATACAGCACTGCTATAAGTATGTGCAAATTAGGCCTTTGAAAGTACAATTGTATTTCTGAGAACTCTATATATAACTGTTAATACTGCTGTGTTAGTGGAGCAGGACAAGACTTACTGTAGATGGTAGGAATAGAAATAACAGATTGTTGGAAAATATTTAGCTTACTGACTGTACATCACTCGCAAGCAACCAAGTCAACTACATGCAGCCTGGAATTGTTAGAGGGACCATAATGGAAACGGCAAGGCTGGAACTGACTTGTGACTGGTCTAACACGACTATGTTCCCCTTCACGCCTCTTTTGCAGTCCTGATTAACTGCATTATCATTTCAGACACAAACATTACAAGCATTAACCTTTAAAGACATGCCATCATTAAAAGTGCACATCATTTGTGTACACTACTAAACTGTCCTAATCTTTTTCCATTGCAGAATTATATAAAGCTCTGTGCTCTGAGTTAGACAAGAGAGCATTCAGCAAGGAAATGCTGAACAAGATAGCCAGATAATATTCTCATATCCACCAGCAGTACAGGTCTATCGTTGTGGGGGACAGGCTAAATAAATAAATTAACGCTGTGCTTGCCAAATCAGAGGTGTGCCTATAATAAGGCAACATAGAAGATATACATGGGGTAGCTACAAAATGAGAATGCTTTTTAAATAAATCAATTTTCTTAAAGCAAAAGAGTAAATTAGAGTTATATATCTTCTTCGTGGATCTAATTATACGAAAATAAAGTACAATAGTTGTAATTTAAATACATCACATTCTGTCCTTGAGGGTGTGGTCAATTTTGATTTGAAATTTTATTTTCAAATGTTGGTGAGTATGTATTCCGGAGTTATGAGCCTGACTAAACAATTACAAAATTTGGCATTGTAAGCAAATAGTGGAGTTTAATACACACTGATCACTATACACAGCTGTATTTAAATCTAAATTGCTGCCATTGTCACAAATTAAATTGAAACGGAGACGCTTGACAGGAGAGAGCATGCAGCGTGATCTGAGTTAACGTGCTTATGTATTTGTGACGGGATGGAACTCCTCTGCCACACTGTCTGTTGCTGCTGGCCACCGGCTGGGCTTGCCTTGCCACCGCTCCCTTTTCTTTATCCCAAATATGCCCTCTAACCGCGGTAGAAGGGGCTTTTGCTGCTGTCACCACTGGGCTCTTTAGCAGCACCTAGAACCGTGTCCTTCTGGATAACTCTCGATGCTAGTGTACCCCTTGCTGTTACACCCGGGCTGCTGTGGATGGTTCCCCCTGGCCTATCACACTAGCCAGAACTGCAGCTAGCAGGCAGAACGTTGATACTGGATGCAGGGTTCCAACCTCAGAGCAGCCGGATTAGATTGGTCTAATCTGTAGGTCACAGGAATTACAGCAGGTAAGTAGGCGTCAAGACAAGTTCCTTAAGCAGTGATGTTTATCAGCTCAGGAAGTCCTGAAAAGGACAGCTACACACTAGGTTGAGGTACTAGTGATACCCAGAAAGTACAGATGGTATGATACTAATACATAGTCAAACAGTAGGCTTTTTATACAGATTTACACAGATACCCTGGCAGAATGTAATCCAGCCTCCTGCCCCTCCAACCAATCCAGGTGCTTCATACAGCCTGCTCATAAAACAGACTGGAGGAGTTTAACACCTTTTTACATTGCTGCTAATGGCACCACTACGCCTGAGGTTTTCTATTGAAAATAACATTTCTCTAATCTTGTTTTGAACACAATTTAACTTTCAAAATTCACATTCATCTGTGATTACTTGCATAGGGAGTCTACCAACGAGTACAATTACCTCCTCCTGTCTTTGAGGCTCAACAGACATTTTGGTCACTCAGCAATTAAAAGGTCAAATTAACATGAGATTACCTGCCTCCAGACAGTTGTAAAATTCAAAAATGACATACTGTCTCAGCAGTCAATACATTTCTACACATACCAATATAAAAAGATAAGTATATTTGCAATGATATACAGAGGTGCACTGCACTCCTAATTAAATAAAAATATCTACAATAAGTTATTTTATTATACATGATCCAGCCACAAATAAGTTATTTATAAGTGATCCAGCCACAGTATTCAAGCGTTACAATTAAGAATAGTGTCAAATTGTATTTTTGGCTTTTATTCTAAGTCAATACTAGCTTTACTGAGATTATAAATTGTGAGCCTGATTTAGATTTAAACTTAAATTGTGACTTTTGCGCAAATTCAAAAATGCATTCATACACCTTTGTTTCTGTGGCTGCATCGAGCTGAAGATCCATATGCCCAGCACAAAATGTATCAAACATAATCATCAATTTGTTAATTTACATTAGTGTTATAGGACAGGCACAGATGTGTCTCCTAAAAGACATATCTTAGTAGATACATGTAAATCAAAGTCGGATCCGTCTCTGTGTATTGGCTGGGAATGGCTGCGCACATGGCCGGCTAATATGGTACAGAATCTCCGCTCATTTTCTGAAATGAGCAGGGATTCGAGAAAAAACTCTGAGGTGATGTAACTCGGCAACTCACGACTAATTGATTTGCTTCTCCATGTTTTCTACACTCTACTGTACTGCCTCGTCAGGAAGGAGCCCTTTGGTGTGAAGACGTTGGGGTAAGTCTTGTCGGGGTAGTCAGCATCGATACTGAAATTAATAGTATTCCCATTTAATAAATTAACCTATTTCCCTCCCTCTGAACAGCCCCAGCAACAAATTAATAGCATTTACATTTAATATAACTGTTTCCCACAACCATTCCCACCAATAGATAATTAATATTTAATTAACAATATATTAACATTCAATAACCCCACATTCAATTAAGAGCTCCAAAGAATCCCAGCAATAAATTAAAGGTCCTATCAACCTATCTTAATTTAATAGGCTTCAGTATTAAATTAAATAGCCTCCTTTCCCTAACACATCACCACAGCCCCATCTCCCCTCCGCCTCACATTATAGCATGCCCCCTTCATTCCATTCCTTCACACATTTTAGCAGCCCCCCTCCTTTCCCTCACACTTACCTTGTTAATTATGCTGATTGACATTTGTCTCTATGCACACATGGAACGTCATCTGTCACATGGTGCACGTCCCTTGTGACCATTGGCTGTACAGAGACTGCAGGCAGCCACACTAGAGGAAGGAGGGAGGGAGGGACGGATCTATAGATCCACAGCCACATTAAAGAAGATGACTGATCCCAGGGAAGAGCCAGCCACCTAGTACCACATTGCCCCCCGACTGGCACTCAGTCCAGGGAGGAGGGGGAGGGTGCTACGCATACATTTTTTTATTTAATTTTGTAAACCTCACAAAATACATTTGGCGACCATCTGAGGCCACCGGCCTACAGGGTAAAGTCCCAGCAGGTGCTATGGCCAATCTGCCCCTGCCGGAGAAGCTCAGCAATACTCAACTGCTCCACTGAAACTGGACGAGAGCAGTAAGGGTTAAACTACTGCCTCGCCTGGCCAGTCTGTGTAGACAGGTGCACTTGGTTTGTCTCTTGTGGAAGAGTATATGGATGCGCTGCAGACTTGTATTTATCCACCTAGTACATCTAGAAATAAAGTGAAATTTAGCTGTCTGTAGCGATTGAGCACTGCTTACAGGTGGCTGTCATGGTAGTACAGGAACCGGGATCCATAGATGTTGGATAGAGGGTTGCAACAAGGGGTCTGTACATTGCGAATGAGAGAACAAGGTGAATGTAGGTGGTTCCAGGTATGAAGAGCTATGAGGTACCATTTAATGAAGTGCATTAATTACATAGTACATTATGTTGCAGGGAGACTTTGAGCCCAATCTTTGAATGGTCTCTCAGCTCAGTTTCTGATGCAGTGATATATTCAGCACTTGGCTTCACTATTTTATTAAATAATAAATGTGGTTTGTAATTGTTTTATGTTGCTAGTTTTTGCTAAATAATTATGTCCTTAGAATTGTAGAAATTTAAATTATCCAATGTTTTAATTAATTGTGGTTGCTCGTCAAGGGTTTACAGAAGGACATCACATCAGCACTTTGCAGAAAACACAAAGTTGATCTTAACTGGCTAATTATTTTACATGTTTTCCAATTTGTAATGATTGTTTCTTTGTAGATTTATTTTGATTGTTTTCTTTTGTTTTAGAAGCCATGGGGCTATTTCTGTTTGCATCAGTTTCTGAGCAGTTTAGGTTAACCTGATCTCTCGTTCGAGCCACGACTGCCAAAGTGTCCAATGTGGTATTATTCTGCCAAGCTGAAAGTGTATAAGTTTTTTTTTTTTTTACCATAATTAATTGATTGTTTGACACTTGATTAATTTCTGGCCCTTTATTATAAATTATCAGTTGCTTAGTGCTCCCGGGACAATTCATAATGTGAAAGCTGCTTACCTACAAACAGGCCACACTTGAGCTGTAGCCGAAAGACTTGGCTTTTCATTCTGGAATGTTGTAAGTTAGGTAAAAAGTTTGAGGTAAGTTATAGATAAGTGGCGGGGGTAGACAAGGGTCAAGTGTGAATGGCAGATAACATAAGGATGGCTTAGACTTTGTATTGAGACTTAATACATGTTTGCCTACATTCATATCTCCATACTCAGAGATGTGCGGGGGCCGGAGGGAGGTCGGGGGGGGGGGGGGGGTAATAGAAGAGACGTGTAAGACTTAAAGACTGCATTTGCTAGACAAGTCATATGATTTTGCTAATTATATCTTCACACCCCTGCCCACTCACTGAATTGGAGTTGCTTGATGACACAATATGCATCATCACATTTCCCACCATTCAGGGAGAATAACACTCCTATAGGAGAATTGCTTCTTGCTCTCAGCAGTGGACATTCTGGGAGAGTAGGCAACTAGATGAGTGTTTCAATTCCAAACCTGAAGTACCCTCAAGAGCTCACATTTGAGGATTTCTGCTTTGAGAACAGGTGGGATAGTTACCGATCCAGCCAATTAGATATAACTTACCTGTGCATGATTAAGGCAATCCACAAGACATGGTCTGTTGGCGGTTCTGGAGGACTGGAGATGAGAAACACTACGTTAGGCGTACACCACTGGTCAGTTATGTCCAGGAACTGAAGCAACGTAATTTTAAATTAAGCACTATGGGGCCTATTTATGAAAGGTTTCCCCCCTGTAAAATCCCCGAAAACAACAGTTTTCGGGGATTAAACACTAATTTGCTATTTATGATAACAGCATTGCAGCAGATATCATAGATATCTGCTGCTTTGCATCTCCTATCGGTTTACTGAGCACTCCCCATAACAATGTATGGGGAGTGCTCAGTAACGCTATTTAACAATGAATGTAATTAACTTTTCAAACATGATAATGTACGTCAGCTGAAGTTGGCCTACATTATCATTAATGAAAAGTTTCAGTGCTGTCAGCTCTGCTCCGAAGATCCCTCCCTGTCACTCACCGCTCACTCTCTGCAACTATAGTTGCAGAGCGAGAGCAGAGATGTCTGTGCGCATGCCCGAGGGTCAGAAGAGAAGCCCCGTTCATCGCTTGCTGCTTCAGAACCGAAGAGGCAGTGGTAAGTATGGTTTACACTTCACAGGAACAGCAGTTTTTCGGAACTGCTGTTCCTGTGTTGCTTTTTTAATAAATATGAGAAATAGTTCAATTCTTATCAATGCAATAAGGATTGAAAACTATTTTTCATATTCTGCGAGTTTTGATAAATGTGCCCCTATGATTGCTAATGGGTTAATGGGCAATTTCACAGTGGAAGTTTCTTCATTTGAGTAACACAATAATAATTGCAAATGTGCACATGCAGAACATTTAGATTTTTCACTACAGAGAAAACTGTCAGTATCCTCTGACTTTTTAATTGGCCTTTTAAACAAACTCCTCATTTATAGCAAAGCTGTTAATGTCTTGCCCTTTTCTCTTATCTTCAATCTTCCTGAGACATAGTGGCGTCAGGCACACATAACCCTGAATGCATAAGAGAATCTACTACAGCTTCAATATTAACCAAGGCACATTGCTGATTTCAATACATTAATATATGCATGTGATAATGTATGCTACGAAAACACCTCATTTACAAAGCACAAATTGGCCAAGGAAGAAAACCCTGTTTGGAGGTGTTGTGTGTTGTGTTGTGTGTGAGGTGTTGTGTGCCTTGATGGGCACAAGACCAAAATTTCCACCAAAGGGCATATGTTTACAGAGCAAATTGGCTGCTTTTTTGTTTGTTTATACCAACTGATGGGAGTACAGTAGTTGGGCATTACTTGCAAAATACATAGAGGGTACATCAGTGGGCACAATTTAAGGGGGATACCTTGCTCTGCACAGGGGTACATGGTCATTTCCAATACACAAGCACTGTGGACGTACTTTACCTTATAAAATACAAAGCTAGAAACTCACAAAAGTGCCATTTTTAATACATTCCTGTCACGAACAGCACTCACCTGAGTCTGCGTGACGCTTACGTGACACAGGGTTAACCACACAACAACCACTTGGTATGTCTAAAATGATTAAATACTTCCCTATCTATGCCACACACTAGCTTTGCGATACTAATTACCACCACCAAGGTTTTTTCGGATAAGAGCTGACACTCTTATTTAGGAAGCCTTCGGTTCTCCCTAGCATTAATCCAACACAATTTACTTTAATCAGAGTTCACTTAAACCACAAGGTTTGCACAGTTTCAATTAGGTAGCGTCTGGACCAAACTGTCGCGTGAATTCATAAGAACACAGAGACTAGAACTTATTAAGTGTAATTTAATATGGAAGACACATCCACAATGCTTAAGATAAAAAGATAATAAAATGACATACAAATATAGTGCAATTGTTTCTTATAAAATAAAAAGGATAAAACACAGAATTGATACCTCACTTAGAATTAGAGATGGTCACTGACCCCCGTGTTTTGGTTTTGGATTCGGTTTTGGATCTGGATTACCGTCGTGTTTTGGTTTTGGTTTTGGTTTTGCAAAACCGCCATTGCGTGTTTTGGTTTTGGTTTTGGTTTTGTTTGGTTTTGTTTTGCTATTTTGTTGGAAAATACATGTTTTTGTGCCTAAAATAACCCAATTTAGTGCTCCAACTGTTTTAGAAATAAGTAATCTAATTGTTGAGGTAATAAATCATCCAAAAAAACTGTTTAATTCTTCGTTGGTAGGCCTTCATTTATTCTACACACAAAACAGATTGTCTTCCTCTCCATCTATGCATATTGGCAATGCAGCCATCGTCTTTGAATCTATATTACACCCTACACTTATAGTTAAATATGTAAAGAAATGGAAAAAGACAGTTTGCTTTCTGTCTCTATAGGCCCCCTCCACTTTTTTTTTTAAAAAAAAAATTCAGCCATTATAGACCGTACAATATTAATTGACATGGAGAAAGCCAGTTTGGTTTCTGTCTCTCTAGGCCCCCCTCCACTTGTATAAAATACCAAAAAATCCAGCCGTTATAGAATCTACAATATTAATTGACATGGAGAAAGCCAGTTTGGTTTCTGTCTCTCTGGGCCCCCCTCCACTTGTATAAAATACTAATAAATTCAGCCGTTATATACTGTACAATATAAATTGAAATGGACAAAGGCAGTTTGGTATCTGTCTGCATCAGATCCTCTCTCCACTAGGAGTAAAATAGAAAACTATTCAGCCGTTATATAATCTAGAATATAAATAGAAATTGAGAAAGGCAATTTGGTATCTGTCTGCATCATAATCATCAACATCATCATTAGCGCCCTCGTCGCCTACACAAATCTCCCCCTCATCCTCTTCTAATTCCAAAGTGGCATCCTCAATTTGGGTATCACCGGCTACACTCGGGCTATTAAGGCACACATCAGCAGAATGCTCACGATTAGACATCCCACTGTTGGATGGACTCTCCACAGGGATTGTTGTCATTTGTGAATCAGAGCAAATATTCTCCTGTAATGCCTCACTGTTATCTTGCAGCTCGGCTTTGACACGTAACAGTAGTTGTGCACCAATTGTAGGCTGGGTAACTTTTTGGGATCTGCCACTAATAGCCAAAGGTGAAGGCCTCATTCTCTCTTTGCCACTGCGTGTGTAGAATGGCATGCTTGCAATTTTTTTTCTATCGTCACTTAACTTTTGCTCAGTTACACTTCTTTTTCGCTTCAATACAGTAAATTTTTTTTGGGTTTTTGTTTTTTGCACTAATTTGAAAACACTCTGTTGTTTGACATCGCCTTGGCCAGATGACGTACTGGGAACACTAACATCAGGACTGGTGACAGAACCTGGTTGCTCATTTAGATCATATGTGGACTGCTTTGAATCCATTGCGTAGATACTGCTGACAGATATGACTTTTGACAGCCAGAAATATTAATGCACAATTAGGGAGGACACCCCAAAAACACAGAGGAGTGCTAAAATTTATTGAGTAGATACTGCTGACAGATATGACTTTTGACAGCCAGAAATATTAATGCACAATTAGAGAGGACACCCCAAAAACACTGAGGAGTGCTTAAAATTATTGAGTAGATACTGCTGACAGATATGACTTTTGACAGCCAGAAATATTAATGCACAATTAGAGAGGACACCCCAAAAACACTGAGGAGTGCTTAAAATTATTGAGTAGATACTGCTGACAGATATGACTTTTGACAGCCAGAAATATTAATGCACAATTAGAGAGGACACCCCAAAAACACTGAGGAGTGCTAACATTTATTGAGTAGATACTGCTGACAGATATGACTTTTGACAGCCAGAAATATTAATGCACAATTATGGGGGACAACCCAAAAGCGCTGGGGAGTGCCAAATATGAAGAAAAAATAATAAACCTCTATCCTCCTCTCTGCACTAGCGATTTTGGTTAGAGCAATTGCAAGAACAATATTGTATTCTTTCTCTGTCCCTGCTCTAATTAGCCTATGACTACACCCTGCTCTCTCCCTCTGTCAAATGGCGATGGATTGCTGTGGAGGCGTGTATTTATAAAGTTGAAGTATCGCGAGAACCGAGTCCCGAGATCCGACGACGTCACAATGACGTTCGGCCTCGATTTGGATTCGGAATTGGCGGGAGAGTACCGAGCTGCTCAGCTCGGTACTCGGATACCCAAAGTTCGGGTGGGTTCGGTTCTCGGAGAACCGGACCCGCCCATCTCTACTTAGAATCAAGTTTGTGGTGCCGGGAGGAGCAGGAAAAAATGGAACCTCTTCAATTACTCTCTCAGAAGAAGAACCAGGAGTTACATTTTAACCCAGCTACAGGGGCCCACAGCCCCCCCCCTTCCTGTGACCTTATTCAGCTTGAATCTGTCATTTACATACAACCCAGTCTCTGCAGTCGGCATGTCTGGGGCCTCCCAAACATGTGTGAGATTTCATTGTCTCGCAAGAGATTTCTTCAAAGGCTTTCCCATTTGCGTCCTGCCATAAATGACATAAGGTGCTACCCTTATCTACCAGCTTCTAAGAGAACCATGTCCCACTATTTCTAGGAAGTAATTCACAAACATATATTTGCAGATTTATGCCTAAAAATTAGCTTGCACATGACACCTCCCCGTTCTAGAGGGTGGCAGGGAAATTGTTACCTACAAGACGATTTTCCCTGCTCACCTGACACAAGGCTTTCGTTCTGACGGGATAATCCATCTGCATTACCATGGTGGCTCCCTTTTCGGTGCTGAACAGTGAAAGTGTATTGCTGGAGGGTCAAACTCCACCGGAGCAACTTCCCATTGTCCCCAGCCACCCTGTGCAACCAGCTGAGAGGGTTGTGATCTGTGATTACCGTAAAGTCCCGTCCATACAGGTAGGACTGCAACTTTTGCAAGGCCCACACTATAGCTAAACACTCTTTTTCCACAACTGCGTAGGCCACCTCCCTGGGAAGCAGCTTCCAACTAAGGTATAGGATGGGGTGCTCTTCCCCTTGTTGATTCACTTGGCTGAGTACAGCTCCCAGCCCATAGTTGGAGGCATCCGTTTGCACTGTAAACCTCCGGTCAAAATCAGGAGCCTGCAATACTGGGGATTGGGTAAGTGCAGACTTCAATGCAGTGAATGCCTCTTCACAGTCTGGGGTCCAAGTCACCACTTGGGGCAACCTCTTTTTTCTAAGGTCAGTTAGGGGCTTAGCTAAGGAGCTATATTGGGGCACGAATTTTCGGTAATATCCAGCGGTCCCCAAAAAGGACATAACCTGTTTCTTGGTCTTAGGGGTGGGCCATGCAGCAATAGCATCTACCTTAGTTGGCTCAGGACGCAGGGTACCTCCTCCTACTCGGTGCCCCAAGTACTGCACCTCATTCATACCAATCTGACATTTCTCAGGTTTTATTGTTAAACCCGCCCCCGCTATTTTAGCTAGCACACTGCTCAAGTGGATCAAATGTTCTTCCCAGGTCTGGCTAAACACAGCAATGTCATCTAGGTAGGCTACAGCATACCTCTCTTGGCCCTCTAGCAGGCTATCAACAAGTCGCTGGAAGGAGGCAGGGGCATTTTTCATCCCAAAGGGCATGACCAGGAACTCATACAGACCAAACGGGGTGATAAATGCGGACCGCTCCTGAGCCTCAGGCGTCAGAGGGATCTGCCAATAACCCCTACTCAGATCCATAATGGTTATATAGCGAGCATGGGCTAACCGTTCTAGCAATTCATCTATCCTGGGCATGGGATAGGCATCAAACACAGTAGCCTCATTTAACCTTCTATAATCCACACAGAACCGGGTTCCACCACATTTTTTGGGGATCAGCACTACTGGTGCAGCCCAGGAGCTGTGGGACTTTCTAATTACCCCTAACTCCAACATTTCTTCAATCTCCCTTTTCATATCTGTCTGCACTTCCAGGGAAACTCGATAAGCTGTCTGTCTGAGGGGAGGCTGATCGCCTGTGTTTACATGATGAACAACTAGATGTGTTTGTCCTGGCTTCCCTGTAAAATGATTCTGATAGGGCTTCAATGTCACAAACAGCTGATCTATCTGTACTTCTGTCAAGCTCTCACTACGCTGGGTGGTCTCTAATGATCTCCCACTCTTGGCAGAGGCTACTAAGTCTAACAAGGGGTCTGGCTCCTGGTCCTCTTCAGGTAAGCTACATACAGCTAATACAGAGACCCCCCTTTCGTGGTAGGCCTTGATCATGTTCACATGATATACCTTGTGCCTCTTCCGTCCCTCATCCCT